>NC_138176.1:222161552-222308940 GCF_964165515.1 Mesoplodon bidens
CAAGGATTTTTTTTAAAGAACCAAAGAAACAAAAGAAGACACATGAATTTAACAAAGCAGTAATTTTCCCAGAATCTTGCCTGCTAGCAGCAAAAGTCCTATAAGTATAGCCTTGTGAGCAGCAGACTTGATTCTTTTAAACTGGAGAATCATGGTATGGCATTCTGGAGTTCTTCAATGAAAATAAAATAGTTCTATGATGTTTAAAAAGAATCTGCAGTTTCATTTTAAATACATTCAAGAAAGCACCGTTCTCTTTAAATTGTCATTACGAGGGCCTTTATTTAAAACCATGAGTTAACACGAGAAATGGTGATGTTTATTTTCTAATGCTAATCACCATGATACTTTTACTTAAAGAACAGAAAAGATCATATTAGATAGAGGGAAAAAAAATCATGAGGTCCATGGATTCAGATGAGTCAAGGCAAATAATACTTGAATAGTGATGAGTTGGTCTAAACCTATCACATTAAAACAAAAACTAAATAAGGACCCAGAGCAAAAAATAACAGAGAGAAAGAGAGATAGGGAAACACAGAGAAAGACAGACAGAGGAGGAGAGGAGAGGGAAAACGAATAATGACCAAAAGAACCAGTACTTCATATAGCTGTCAGGCCCCTCAAATTTTTCAAGTTACAATTAATGATTTTTAAAGATATACATCCTAATATTTAATATAATAACAATAGAGGGGCATCATTCTGGAATATCTGAAATCATTTCTGTAGAAATCTACCACTCCCCAGTTTGAGAATCTTCATTCATAAAAAACACACAGGAGAGAGGGCATTGTTCCCAAGCTACTTTCTCATCACGTCAATGCCAGCCCACACACAGGTTTGATAACCGTTGTTTTAGATACATCAGATGAATAAATATTTCAATTACTAGAGCTCTACTATTTTTACAGTTTTGACTTTTTTGTAATTGAGATGCTTGAGTATTTTTAGTTAAGACATTTTCTCTAAAAAAGTGTATATGGCAATTTTAAATTAAATTGAGTTAAAACATTTTGTTTTGAGGATTCTGTTGCCAGAGAAATTAAGGACACTAGGTCCACTTCCCTGCTTACTGATAACTGGAAGCATGTGAAGGTGCTTTTAAGAATCCAGGCACCCATGCCCCACTTCAGATGTACTGAATGAGAATCTCTGAGGGAACGTCCCTGGAATCTTTTATTTATTCATTTAATAGTATGCCTCTGGGTTTGGAAACCACTGCTCCAGAATGTTGCAAAATCAAGAGAGATGTTAAATGATTTTTTAAAAAATCATCCAATATCTGGGTAGTTCCTTGCAGCCACAAAAACCAGAGGAACTGAGACCACTGTACGTTCTATAAGCACCAGGCACAAATCACCTGTTTTCAAAAGAGGCGTAAAAACAGAACGCTGTTTAGTACACTTTCTAGGTATGTAAATTGAAAATTCATAATTTAATATGCTCCATCTTTCCTAGGACACAGAGGGATGCATTTGAATTACTAGTCTTTGCTTTTTAATTTTTTAAAGTTGGTTGTTAGAAAAATAAATCCGTCGTGTTTATTGGAGTCAGAGTTGTGACGTGAAAGAACAATGTTGCCATCTAGTGGTCAAGTGGAGACATTAACGAATCAGAATGTCTTGTGAGACGCCAAGTTGAAGGAAATGAACCCTAAGGAAAGAAGGTAAACAAATTTCAATAAAGACTTCTATTATTGAAATAATTTTTCTAAACTACGGATTACTACCCCCAGGCCTTCTGAACCTCGTGTCAGCTTCTAGTCCTAGAATCACGAGTAGTGGTCAGTTGACAGCAGAGTTGTGTCTCGTTTGGCTTTTTAAAAAATAACATGGTAAACTTTCTGATATTTGTGTAATTTGTGTAGCTTCAGAGGTGAATTTTCACACCGGGAGGCCTCTCAAACCATCAGTGACACCATCCTTCACAATGGTAGCAGCCCCATTGGTTTTGCTGATTGCTCAGGCTGCCTGAACACTTAAACCCTTTAAAGGGGAGATTCTACAGGGATTCCCCACCACTGACATCTCAGGGGAGGTACACTGCTCCTTGAGGTATTTCGTCTAGAAGCCTCCCATGTTCCCAGCACTCCATCGTGTGATGGAGCTGGCCTCCCAAATCATTTGGGTGAGGGAGGATTTCATGTCAACACATGCACGTACACTCGTCCCTAGAAGTTAGCCCGCATAGCATCAGAGAGGAAGCAAAAGGCAAAGAAAAGGCATGCTATTTGACAATTTTAGTTATTTTAATTTTAAATATTTGGTTTGGTCTAAGTGATCTCAATTAGGTCATGATATCTCTTAAACTGAATGTTACTCTTTTGGTTTTTTTTGTTTGTTTGTTTTGTTTTTTCTGAGGGTTTCAAGACTGGTTTGGGGCAGCCATCATATATACCTTTCAAAGGTGAAGGTGAAGGGTGTAATGCTGTCTTTCAAAGAGCTGTGAAATAGCCTGCCTTATGCACTGAAGCAGAGTCCCCCAGGGAAGGCTGGAAAGGACAGTTCTATAGCAAAACTCACAAATAAACTTCTTAGAGGGAGACCTGGATCATGTCTGGGACTTAACTGTTCCTTATTCTTTTCATTTAATGGGACACACTTCCATCTTTATCTGAATAGAAGGCCTTCTTACTCAAGATTTCCTCCTCCTTAATTGATTTAGGCCTCTGTATTTGTTATCCAGTCCTATGAAAATGAAAAGGTGCCCGACCCGTAGGAATAGGACTATGCCCAGCCTGTTCCAACATGTATTTGCACCGGAAGACCTGCCAGAGAGAACATAATAAGGATAACCTAGAGAAAGGTGTAGAGAACACCAGGTTACTAGCAGTCTTCTAGATTGCATCCAAAATTCCTGGCTGGTGAGGCCTTAGATATGGAGTTTTTTGAATAAGTACATGAAAGGAGGAGGGAGAGGCTTACTACGTGTCAGATACTATTCTTCACTCTTTAGATAAATTAACTCATTTAATTCTCACAAGTCCCTAAAAGGTAGATACTTTTATTACCCCCATTTTACAGATGTGGAAGTTAAGGCAGAGCAGGGTTAAGTGACTTGCCCAAGGCCATGACCAGCAATTGTAGGAATGTAATTTGATTCCAAGCAGTCTGTCTCCAGAATCTATACATCTAGCTGCTGTACAAAACTGCCTTACTCTGTGGAACTTCGGCCCTTTTCAAGAATTAAAATTCAATAAAGCACAAGTAAAATGATATTGAACACAATGCATTTTCCTGGATTAATTTAAAGGCTTTGGGGGATCTAGAGCCCTCTGGCTCCTCATCAGGAATGCCGGTCCTATCCCACAGCACTATACTGGCTGGATCAGGAAAGAGATTAGGCTGTGTCTGGACCGGGACTCAAAGCCAACAAATGATGTACATGATCAAAAATCATTCTATTCCAAATATTAGATGCTGCATTTTAAAATTCCTGTCTTGTATCAATTTATTATACTTCTTTTTTGTCACTCTCAAAATTATGACAATAGAGCAGAAGGCAAAACATAGGTTTTGGGGGGCTTTGGGTAGTTTGTCCATCAAATGTATAGATACAAGCACATGTATATTTAGTCTATAAATGCTTATTGAGCACTTACTATGTGCAAGGCATTTGCTTGATGGTGTTGAGAATGGAAAGATAAATGATAAGTCACTGCAATTAAGATGCCCACAGCCAGTAGGGGAGATAAAAAAGAGGCAAAAATAACTGTGATAGTACAATGAGGCAAGAGATTCCTTCTAAATGAGAGGCACAGAGTCATGGGCATTGTGTATCCTGTAATGCTCTGTGGACCAGAATTAGTCTACAGCTTGACCACAAGGCATAAAAAGCATTTTTGGAACTTACAGTTTACTTATTCTCAAAAAGCCCAGTAGATCTTAGATTAAGATTCACCAAGCAACTGCAGAATAGTAGAGATGCACAAAGGATGCGACCAGAGAATGGAATTATGTGGAGGAGGCAAAACCAAGACAAAGCAGCCAAGAAGAACAATTAACACACGCTCATGAGCTCTGCCATTAAGCCATGGCTGTGACATCATTCCAGTGACAGGAGGGGTTTACATCATATGCAGAAGATGTTCCAGATCTTTCCTAATGTCATTATGATTTACAGTATCTTAGGAAAATTGTCTAGGGTGCTCCTTAGGTTTTCACCCACTCATGAAGAAATGACTGCACATTTCCCCTCTCTGGAGCTGTTATTAAAGACTGCTAGCCTCAGCACTATTCACAATAGCCAAGACATGGAAACAACCTAAATGTCCATCTTCAGATGAATGGATAAAGAAAATGTTGTACATATATACGATGGAATACTACTCAGCTATTAAAAAATGAAATAAAGCCATTTGCAGCAACATGGGTACAACTAGAGAATATCATACTAAGTGAGGTAAGTCAGAAAGAAAGATAAATATGATATTGCTTATATGTGTAACTAAAATATGACACAAATGAACCTATCTTATGAAACAGAAACAGACTCACAGACATAGAGAACAAACTTGTGGTTGCCAAGGGGGAGGGGGGTGGGAGACGGGTGGAATAGGAGGTTGAGGTTAAAAACAATGGTTACAAAACAAGGTCCTACTGTTTAGCACAGAGACCTATATTCAATATTCTGTGATAAACCATAATGGAGAAGAATATTTGAAAAGGAATGTATATATATATATGTATAACTGAATCACTTTGCTGTACAGCAGAAATTAACACATTATAAATCAACTATACTTCAATAAAAAAGACTGCTAGCCTCCCCCAGTCCCTCTCTACATCTGAAATGGTACCTCCACTACTCTTTATCCCAGGCTCTGCCCACCATTTAGGGTCTTCCGTCAGCTCATAACTGCTATTCACTTCCATGCCGGTTAGGGTTCCATAAAGATTCTCAGGTTCAGTTAGGCTAAAGGACTCAGGAGACTTCACAGAGCACACTCTCATAAGGCTTAAAATAAGGCAAAAGCCCTGGTTTACCAAGAGAAAGCACATGCAAGCACTGAGAATCTGAGAAACTTCCAAGCAAAGGGCTCCAGGGTTTTTTTTATTTTTAGAAGGAGTTGCTTGGTCTCCAGATTAAACCACTAGGATTTGTGCTGTGAATCTTGATTTCCCAAGACCTCCAGGCATAAGTTCCCAGTAGTCTTGTATGCCTCTTGGTCACCTTAACCAAGCCAGGCTAACTGGTTACACCAGCGGAGAACTATCAACAATCTGGCCCTGGGTTTCACCAGAGGAGTTTCAGACTGTTAGCAGTGCCTCATAAATCATGAGCTGGTTGGTTAGTTAGCCCACTGACCTTCAGTTGGCCAAGAGTCAAAGCCAGACTTCCAGGGGTCTGTGGAAATAAGCAAAGAGCTGCTCCAGTCCAGCTGTAAAATCACCCTACAACACAGGTGCTTTGACTGCAAGCAAAGGAAACTGTTTCTGATCAACTTAAGCAAAAGGAAATTTACTTGAAGGAATCTCACAAAGAAGGCAAGAGGATTGCAGTTGAGAACAGTTACAGAACTTGTTAAATAACAACTCAGATCCCAGACAAGGAAGCAAGCACGACAAGGCACTGCAAGCAGCTAATGGAGTTCCACCAAGTTCTCAGTCCCTTTATCCTCTGTTCAAAATTCAAATTTATAGGAAACGGGCTAAACTTGTGTCCTTGTACCTGCCCCCAGTCCAGGGAAGCGTGCGACTCCTGGTAACAGTGGAACTAGACTGGATAAAAGGTCATTTCCGGAAAAAAATAACTGTTATTAGAAAGGCAATAGGTGGTTGGGATAGACATATACTCACTGCTATATATAAAATACACAGATAACTAATAAGGACCTACTGTATAGCACAGGGAACTCTACTCAATACTCTGTAATAACCTATATGGGAAAAGAATCTAAAAAAGAATATATATGTATATATATATGTATGTATATGTATAACTGAATCACTTTGCTGTATACCTGAAACGAACACATTGTAAATCAACAATATTCCAATATAAAATAAAAATTTAAGAAAAAGAAGGGCAAAATGCCTTTTGCATTGTCAAAATCCAGCCAATGGTCATTACAGTTTATAACCCATGTTTGTAAATGAGAAGTTTGGAGCAATTCAAGTAAAATCCTTTATGTCTAAGACAATAGCATAAATTCATTCCTTCTGAAAACACTGTTCTCTCCTCCTTCCCTCTTCCTATATTATGCTCTCCACCCACCAGCAGTGGCATACACATTTCTATTGTCATTTTAGAAAAATGTAAATCCTAGCTGATATGAAAAAGGAAACAAAAAATAGCTGGTGGTTTTAAAATAGTTTTCCTTATTATAAAAATTATAGATGCTTATTACAGAAAAAATTTGAAAGTGAAGAAAATTATAAAGAAAACAGAATCGTTTGTAATTCACATCATAGAGGTCGATTCCTATAAACATTTTGTTATATTTCCTTCCAAGTTTTATGTTGCCATTGCATTTGTCTATGCGTTTGTACAGTAAATAAACTTTAGTTTATGCCTAAATTATTACATAATTTGGACCACGTAGTCGATCCAAGGTTGGGGGGCGCAGAGTTTTGCCTTTTTTTTAAACTTTGTTTTACAATGAACTTTTTCGAGTCATTACATTTTATTCAAACTTACACTTTCCCCAATGTACACATATTTTTAAGAAACGTGCATTTTTGGTGGTATTTAAACAGCCAAGTAGAATAAATGTAGCCAAAAAACTGTGAAGAGAAAAATCAACTCCACGAGCTCACATAACCCTGGAAGAGGGTGCCCACTGAGAGAAGCGATTGGAAATCAGCCCTGGAGCTTACCAGGAAGAGGCAAAGAGGGCATGCACCAGCAGAAATCAAATGATTTGGCAAGAGAGGAAAAAAATCCCCCAGAGTCAAAGAATTGCCCAACCAGTCCCCTCTGAGAAAGAAAACACTATTAATTACAGAGCCCTGGGTTCTGGCATCAATTTAACTTGTATTGTGGTCCTCCTCCACCTCCTGGCCTCAGTCTCCTACCCCACCCAGAACCGCTCTATTTTCTGGTACCCTTCCCGGAACCATTAAGAGTCTATTTATAATTGTGGGAGCTCAGCCATGGCCACTGTGACTGGCATACTCGAGGAGGTGTCCCCTGAGGAGGGAACGGGTGAGGTAGATGCGAGGTTGTGATTGCCTTAGAAGAAGTACTGCTTCTCCTTGTAGGTCCCTGCTCCTGGCTGCGACAAGAGAAGATTCATGAAAACTGCAAAATGCAGGCAATTTTTTTTCTATACTGAAATGATAATAATGGGAATCGTTTTTACTTTCTGTAATTTTCTACCTCCCTTAATTTTTAGTGCTATCTGACCCCTGACCCTGATTAGAAATGGATAAATCACAGGATGTTTTCTTAAAAAGCTTAATGTGATGAAATTATGAAATTTGTCTAGGGAGTGACTTTTTAAAAATTGTCCTATAAAAGTAATATCAAATTATGAAGCATTATTTGATCATACCAAAGGAAAAGAAAGTTTAAGTTTTTATAAGATTCAAGCTTAACTTGCCTATGAGTTATATTTAAGAAATGACACCCAAAAATTCCATTGTCTCTTAATTTTCCAGTGGAAGTTACTGAGCTACTTTTGTTTGTTAATAAGGTAAATTCTGGGCTTCCCTGGTGGTGCAGTGGTTGAGAGTCCGCCTGCCGATGCAGGGGACATGGGTTCGTGCCCCGGTCTGGGAAGATCCCACATGCCACGGAGCGGCTGGGCCTGTGAGCCATGGCCGCTAAGCCTGTGCATCCAGAGCCTGTGCTCCGCAATGGGAGAGGCCACAACAGTGAGAGGCCCACGTACTGCAAAATATATATATATATATATAATAATAAGGTAAATTCTGGCCCCAAACATGAATCAGACTTGATATTGTAAATCAAGCAGCTAGGACATGTGAGTTGGAGCCATCTCCCACCAAAACAGCTCTAACGGTGTAATGTCTAGATCCTGGGGGTAAACTCGTGGTTAATAATAGCATAGAAGGATCACAAATTTATTCACACTGTAATCATGCATAAAGAAAACATAGATTCAACGTCCCCCTATAACTGGGTCTTTCTTTCTCATACTCCTCCACCAGCTGGATGATGGGAGAAAAATCTCTTAATCAACTTATTCTGGCACAATAATTTAAAATACCTCTTGAATGTAAATCGGTGCAGCCACTATGGAAAACGGTATGGAGGTTCCTCAAAAACAAAAAATATAGTTGCCATATGATCCAGCACTCCCACTCCTGAGCAAATATCCAAACAAAACTGTATGGTACTGGCACAAAAACAGAAATATAGATCAATGGAACACGATAGAAAGCCCAGAGATAAACCCATGCACCTATGGTCACCTTATCTTTGATAAAGGAGGCAAGACTATACAGTGGAGAAAAGACAGCCTCTTCAATAAGTGGTGCTGGGAAAACTGGACAGCTACATGTAAAAGAATGAAATTAGAACACTCCATAACATCATACACAAAAATAAACTCAAAATGGATTAGAGACCTAAATATAAGGCCAGACACTATAAAACTCTTAGAGGGAAACATAGACAGAACACTCTATGACATAAATCACCACAAGATCCTTTTTGACCCACCTCCTAGAGAAATGGAAATAAAAGCAAAAATAAACAAATGGGACCTAATGAAACTTACAAGCTTTTGCACAGCAAAGGAAACCATAAACAAGATGAAAAGACAACCATCAGAATGGGAGAAAATATTTGCAAACAAAGCAACTGACAAAAGATTAATCTCCAAAATATATAAGCAGCTCATGCAGCTCAATATCAAAAAAACAAACAACCCAATCCAAAAATGGGCAGAAGACCTAAATAGACATTTCTCCAAAGAAGATATACAGATTTCCAACAAACACATGAAAGGATGCTCAACATCACTAATCATTAGAGAAATGCAAATCAAAACTACAATGAGGTATCAACTCACACCGGTCAGAATGGCCATCATCAAAAAATCAACAAACAATAAATGCTGGAGAGGGTGTGGAGAAAAGGGAACCCTCTCGTACTGCTGGTGAGAAAGTAAATTGATACAGCCACTATGGAGAACAGTATGGAGGTTCCTTAAAAAACTACAAATAGAACTACCATATGACCCAGCAATCCCACTACTGGGCATATACCCTGAGAAAACCATAACTCAAAAAGAGTCCTGTACCACAATGTTCATTGCAGCACTATTTACAATAGCCAGGACACGGAAGCAACCTAAGTGTCCATCACAGAGGAATGGATAAAGAAGTTGTGCTGTATACATACAATGGAATACTACTCAGCTATAAAGAAGAATGAAATAATGCCATTTGCAGCAACATGGATGGACCTAGAGATGATCATACTAAGTGAAGTAAGTCAGAAAGAGGAAGACAAATACCATATGATATTGCTCATATGTGGAATCTAAAATATGACACAAATGAATCTATCTATGAAACAGAAACAGACTCAATGGACATAGAGAACAGACTTGTGGTTGTCAAGGATTGGGGGGAAGGGATGGATTTGGGAGTTTGGGATTAGCAGATGTAAACTATTATATATATGTATAACTGAATTAGTTTACCCAAAACTGTTAATTTCTGGTTAGTACACCAGAAACAAACAAAACAGTGTAAATCAAGTGTACTTCAATATAATAAATTTTTAAAAAATACCCCTTAAGTAAATGCTCTATCTCTTTTGGTCAAGGTCAGTCTCTCAAATGTCACCCTAGATCATCTCTGGTTCTATCATCAGGGAGTGTGGCTTGTGTGATCATATGATGGCAGAGGGGACAGGTAGTCCATGTAACCAAGGGGTGTCCTCTGGATCCTCATGGACCCCTTGGAGACAGTGGCTTGTTCAGGCTGGATTTAAACACTGGGTTATGACGAGTTCACCTCTGGGCTTCCTGCCATCATCTGCTGTTGAAAAGCTGCAGTTTTTCCAGGCTTCATGTGTGGGATTCTGTGGCATCCCCTCGTGTTCCAGGCTTCAGCTCATGTTGCACAAGTGCTGCTGGCCCATCGGAGTGTCTGCCTCATCTTCCATCTGCCCTTGGCCAGGCTGTCACTCCACTCTGTTGTGGGTTTATCTCCTCACCCTTGTCCCAGTGCAGCTCCATGGCCCACTCACTGGCTCCCCTTGGAGGCCTGTGGAGCTTTCTGAATTCCCTCCACACCTGGAAGAGCCAAGGGAACTGCTACAGATTGAATATTTGTGTCCCCAGCCTTCAGCTACACACACATTCATTTGCTGAAATCCTAACTCCCAAGGTGATGCTATTAGGAGCGGAGGCCTTTGGGAGGTGATTAGGTTATGGGGGTGGAACCCTCATGAATGAGTTTAGTTCCCTTATAAAAGAGACTCCAACCTGACCATGAATGATGATGCTGTAACGAAAATATCCAGCTTATGGTCAGTTTATGGTAGTTTTGTTACAGCAGCCTGAACAGACTAAGTAATGGGCCTGGGAAATATAAGCCCAGCCCCGCTGTTCAACCTTGCTCTGTCATTGAATCTACTCAGATGTAGCCAACCCACACCCAGTGTTGACATTGTTGGTCCATAGGGAAGCAGAGTTCCAAAGTGGGCAAAACCTAACACCTCAGTCTTAAACCTAACACCTCTCCTCCCCTTAGCACCTAACCTGAAAGAGGAAAGATGGGGCCATAAGTGTTTCACCCAGCCTCTCTCATTTTCTCCTCCTTCTAACAACCTCCTGGTGGGAGGTTGGGCCAGGATTCTCTTATGAAAATGCTGCAAACTGGCCAGCCAGTTCTGACTCCTGAAATTTTTCTTTTTAATTTATTTAATTTATTTATTTTTGGCTGTGTTGGGTCTTTGCTGCTGTGCCCGGGTTTTCTCTAGTTGCGGCGAGCAGGGATTACTCTTCATTGCAGTGCACAGGCTTCTCATTGCAGTGGCTTCTCTTGTTGCAGATCACGGGCTCTAGATGCACGGGCTTCAGTAGCTGTGGCACGCAGGCTCAGTAGTTGTGGCTCACGGGCTCTAGAGCGCAGGCTCCATAGTTGTGATGCACGGGCTTAGTTGCTCCGCAGTATGTGGGATCTTCCTGGACCAGGGCTCGAACCCATGTCCCCTGCCCTGGCAGGTGGATTCTTAACCACTGCACCACCAAGGAAGCCCCTGACTCTTGAAATTTTAAAGAAGCTTAGTTATTAGAAATTTGTCAGGCTAGCTCTCCACAGCCTGTTTTTCAAAACCTTTGGCTTTCCAAAGAAGTTAAGAAAATCAGCTTTGAGATTTAAGCTTCTCTAGGCCAATGGTTCTAGGAGGCATTTTGGAAAATTGTACAGTTACTTTTGGTTGTCATAAAAACTGGGCAGCTCAAGGTTAGGAGGTGAGGACCAAGGATGCTCAACATCCTGTCATGAAAGAGGCTGTTCCATAATGAAAAATCATTCTTTCCAAAGTTTGTGTAGATGAAACATCTACAACTTTATGAGCTTAAAACCTAACTCTAACAAACTGTTTCAGCATGGTTTAAATATAAACCATGTATTTAGTTGATATAAACCAGTACAAAATTTCCAGCAATGCAACTAATGTATAAGTGAGAGAAGATGATTCTTTGCCTTGTTTACAGTATCACCAAGAGTTTTTCCCCTAGTTCCAAAAAGTCACCAAGAGCAGCACTACTTTTTGTAGCTGTGTCACACTGCTGAATCTGTCTGCATGGTTAGCTGTCATTCAGGGCAATCATGGAGGCACAAGTCTTATGCCTTCTGGTGCAGATGTACCCAAGCACTATATGGAAATGCGTATTATTTCACCATAAGTCAGTCTCCTTTATCTCTTTTATATTTCAATTAGAGCACTGCATTGATATTTAAAGAATGTAGTAGGTGGCTAGTATTAGCTCTACAATTTCATTTTAAGGTAGTAAAGGGAGAATAAAAAATGATTGCTCTACACAGAGAGTTGAAATCAGGTAAGGATAAGAGCTACTGCTCTGGACAGTCCCCACTTTTCCCCTCTCCACACTGAGCAGTTACCACGTGGCAGACACTCAATGTTTTCCAGACTTGCTGTCCTTTACTCGTCTCAACCATTCTGTAAGGTGGGTATTATCATCCCTATTCTATAGAGGATGAAAGTGCAGCTTAGAGAATCTAAGTAAACCAGTACGTGGAAAAACCAGGATTCAAATTCAAGTTCACATGGGTGCAAGGCATGGCATCTTAACCATCCCACATATTCAACTAATAGAAAGAAAGAAAGAAAGAAGAAAGAAAGAAAGAAAGAAAGAAAGAGAAAGAAAGAAAGGGGAAAGAAAAAGAGAAAGAAAGAAAAGGAGAGAAAGAAAGAGAGAAAGAGGAAAGAAAAAGAAAGAAAGAAAGAAAGAAAGAAAGAAAGAAAGAAAGAAAGAAAGAGAGAGAGAAAGAAAGAAAGGAAGGAAGGAAGGAAGAAAAGAAAGAGAGGGAGGGAGGGAGGGAGGAAGGAAGGAAGGGAGGGGAAAGAAAAAGAGAGAAAGGAAGAAAGAAAGAAGGAAAGAAGGAAGGAAAGAAAGAAGAAAGGGGGAGGGAGGGAGGGAGAGAGGAAGGAAGGAAAGGAAGGAGAAAAAGACCATGTTTTGTGAATTTTACTACCATATTCCTATTTACATAGTTTAATAAACCATTCATTGAAAATATTTATCAAGCAATTAAAAGGAGCAGCAAACCAAGAGCTAGAAGAGTCTTCTGTTTTAACAAACCCTCTGTGGCATCCTTTATGAACTGTGTTACCTAATTGCTTGACTTAACATATTTCTGTGTTGTTATAACTTCCTCAATGTTTTATGTGGGGAAAATACTAATCCTTACAATGTACGTTATTAGCTAACAATTTTCTAATGCACTATTTCTCTAGTCTTTCATCCAAGAAGCCCAAAGTACTTTAGCCTAATCTGTCCTATATGGAAAATAGTCCTGCCTCCAATTATAAAAATGACAATGAGTACATTTCCACCCATGCTGTCACCTGAGAGAGGAGTCAGATTGTCGAACACCTAAAAAGGACTCATCCACTTTCAGAGAAGGGTTTTTCTCAGATGTCGTCTTACACCAGGGTTGACAGAGAACCTCAGCTGATAAAAATAAGGGCAAGGACGATTGCTATTTATGGAGTGCCTGCTGTATGCCCCGTCATTTTCTGTACATTATTTCATTAAAACCTTATAACATCCTATGAGTTAGGCATCATTACCCTCATTGTACAGATGAATAAATAAGGGCTCCAAGCGGTTATGAGTGGCCCAAGAGCATCCAACAACAGAGGGTACAAGCTGGGATTTGACGTCTCATTACGCTAGCATCTACTCAATTTCATCCATGGAGCACTGAGCACTTGCAGGAATTTACAGGCCTTTAACCCACCACCATTCTTATGTCAGAGAGACGCTTTGGGGGGCGTTGGATTAAACCTCCAGCTAAATTTTATTTACACCTAGGAAGTCTAATTTCTAGGGGATATTCTCAACTGTCTCTAACAGATTAGAATTTTGGGGGTATTTGGACAGTTGAACTGCCACTTCAGTGATGGGAATGTTTCTTGGGAAAATCCAACATTGACAGGAAAGCTTGAGTACACGCTTTAATAAAATGCAAAATGACAGGGCAGTAACTTCCCAGAACTGTTTTCCCCACCTTCCAGCACTCTCTATTTTTGGTGTTGCTTTTAGATTGTTCCCATGTCCTAGGGAAGCCTTATCACTGCTGAGAAACTCTTTCTTTGAAGACCTCTATGACTTCCATATTCTCGTCACCTTTTTAATTTGTCCTGGGGCAGAGCCTTCCCAAGTTACATTGAAAATGAAAAAGGTAAATATAGAAGCAGCAGCCACTGGGTGTCACTGACTTACCACTTGAATATACCTCATCTCACATTTCTAGAGCAGGAGAAAATCTGTCCACTTTAGTGGGATATTTCAAAACCCCTCATGTTTTTGATTGCCACAGGTAAAGATAGAAGGGCATAGAACATTGAAAATGTGGATCTTGTGACATGGAGAAGCACAATGCCAGTTACTCTTCTGTCTTCTGTTATAAAGTATTCACAACCGTAAGGAATGATATTCCTATTTTAGAGTTGGATACACTAAAGCAGATCAAGCTAACAATGGAAGATGACCGAGAACACATTCTAAGTTTTATTTTTAAACTTTGATGTTTTCTTTTTATTTTAAAATAATTCTCCCATTACTTCATCCTTATCCCCATCTCCCAATTCTATATCTAAGAAGAAAAAAAATAAGTCATTTCAGGACATCTGAGAATTTCAGGATTCAGATTATGTCCCAAATCCCTACAACATGATATTAGGAGCTGTCATTTATCATGTCTATTCTGAGCCCAGGACATTCATAGCAGTATCTCATTTAATCCTCACCACAAAACATTATGTAGGTTTTCACATCCTCAGATGAAAAAAAAAAAAACAAAAAAAACAGAGGATCAGAGACAGTAGGTAACTTATGTAAGATCACAAAGGAGGATGACGATTTCAGATTTAATCCCACATTTTTGGCCCCCAAAGCCATGTTCATCCTGCTACACCAGGCTGCATCTCTATAGAAACGCTGCCTTTATTTTGGCCACAGCCCTTTCGAAACTATTTAATATTGTGCCAAACCTTCGGCTGACCAAGTAATAGGTGATAAAAATATTAAGCCTAAGACAAGTGTGTCTTTTGTTTTCTGAGACCATGTCCCAGGTAATTCCATTTGCTGAGGGAATCAATTACAGTCTGTCATCCCACAGAGATTAGGAATTTCCCCTCAAACTCCTCAGGGTGACATTTTGGCCTGGGATTTAGTTTCTCCAGATCTTCAGCTGTCTAAGCATGCCAAAGCTTATCTCTTTCTATAGTGGATGGGTTCCCACTCTCATTTTTTGGCTTAAAAATACCCATCCATCTGGAGAAATATAAACCTTATTGAGGCTAAAGAGTGGTGGGGAGCTTTGGGGTTATTTATCTTCCAGTAGGTGCAGTCACAGCCCAGCAAAGCTACAAACTCTTAAGCTCCCTGATTCTTCCTTGCCAACACGATTAAGCTCAGAGCTGGAGGCTTTCTCTGGGTGAGACAAGGTTGTGTGTCTCCATCACCATGAGCTCGTCCTGCCAAGCTCCTGCTCTACAAAGAAGCCAGCGTTCTAGCTGATGCCTTCTGACTTTTCACCTCCCTAACTCACACCTGGATTATGTATTTTTCCTTCCTTTAACCCAAAGTCAAAACATCATGACTCTTATGCTTTCTACTTTCTTCCTGTAGATCCTTTGATTTCTTTTCAGACATGGTTATGGTGGTAACTTTTCTACTGACCCTGTGTAGTCTGGCAAATCTCATTATTTCAGATTTTTTAAAATTAATTATTTCATTTTTAAAAATTAATTATTATTATTATTTTTTTAGGCTGCGCTACATGGCTTGTGGGATCTTAGTTGCCCAACCAGGGGTCAAACCTGGGGCCCAGCAGTGAAAGCGCCAAGTCCTAACCACTTGACTGCCAGGGAATTCACCTATTTCAGATTTTTTTAAAAAAATCAGGTTCTAAAACACAACTCTGTTTCCCTTTCCATTCTTCATTTTAAGGCAAATGTAATCTTTTCCTTGTCAGCAAATCTCAGATGTCTGGAGGATAAAAGGACTCTCTCCATCCTCTTCCCACCACCCCCCAACTCCACTCCCCCGACACTGTTTCTCCTTCTGCTCCTTTCAACATCATTGTCTGGATAACAGCCTCAAATGCACCTGGAAAACTCACACAAAACTCAAGCTTCCTCTCTCGATGACCATCCAAAACAGAGATGAAATAAATGTACACTAGATGCAATCTAGTTGAAACTCAAGTCTCTTTACTTTATGAAAAATAATATTCCAAATTTTATCTTAAAACCTAGATTATTGATAGTAAAAAAGAAACCCACAAATAATATGTATTTTTAAATATGGGCCTCTGCTGCCCACACAAACCCTACTGTTGGTTGGAGTACAGGTATGGATGATTAGGAAGTGTGGGAAAGGATGTTTACATACTTGTGACATATCATAATCTACATCATCTACATAAATGCAGAGAAGAATTTGGTCTCTTTTTGCCCCAAATTGTTAATAGGAGCATCTCCCAGCTTGCTCTGCTTTCAGGTCACCTGGTCCTGCTTCAGAACCTGCTCTGCCACCATGGCATAGCTTCACTTAGTTACCCTCTGCAGAGCATTGCCCTTCCTCCAGACTTAGATGCTCTAGCCTGTCTGTCATTTCATTCAACCAGCACACGTGTACTGAGCAACCACTCTGCTCCAGGTACTGATTTCGCATTTTTACTTCTGTATAATGCCCACCTCCTTCAGTCACTGCTTCTAATAGCAAGACTAGTTAAGGAACTGGTCCAACGTCACATAACTGAGAATGGGCGGAGGAAGGATGCACAGAAAACTGGAGCTGCGAGCCACCATGTGATCCCAGCTCTGAGGTTTATTGCATCTCTGTTAGGAGGAATTTCCTCTCCCATTCAGGGTCTTTCATTTTTTCATCTAATAAGCTTCCTGAATGACAAGGTAAATAGAAAATAAAAATAAAGTACCTTAAGCTAGTGGATATTCGAAAAGATAAAATCTGACATGTAGTTATCTCTATTAATAGCTACACAATTTTCCTTCCTTTGCCAATGTATTTGAGCCATTGGTCATTACAGAGATCAGAGTAATTATCTTATCCAGGGAAACCCATTTTAGGGAAAGGTGTCAATTTGGAAAACACACCTCCTGAAAGCACGTAGCAACTCTCACTGCACCCTTCCAGGATCAGGTCAGGATTAGAACAGGATTAGAAATTCTCTCACTTTCACAATCCACATTGGCAATTTGAAAGGTGAAAGTTGCTCGAAGCTGCAGACACAATAAGGCGTTGTTTGCAGAGGAAGAATTCTAAACTCTCCTAAGAAAACAGAATTCATGAAAATGAGAACACGTACTTCGAAGAGCGTCGTAGGAAAACTTGGCAGAGGTGAAAAATATTCTCTGTATCCCGATTACATTGTTATTGTCACTCTCTGATCATTTGTAAGGGAACATTTACCCCTGAAAAGTACACTCTGCTCTCGGAGAGGAACTTGTGACCTCAGGATGCTGTGAGTGTGATGGTGGGATCAAGATGTCCAGTCCAGGGGAGGTTCATATCAAAACATAACCCTGCCCAGTTTCTCCAGCACCCACGCCTCACTGTCTCATCCAGCTGTCGAGCATGAGGCCAGAAGAAGCAAGGCTGGTGAAGACCACCAGTGGGGAATTCCCACCTCTCCCCCACCAGTCTCCTCTCCCTGCACCCCCATCACTGCTCTAGAGTTTGAGCAGTTCAGCTAATTCGCCCCCAGCCCAGGAAACCTTCCCTTCCAGCATCACTTCTGCTCGGGGAGCACAGAAGTCCCAGAGGTTGTTGGTCCCGGTTGAGGACTGTTGATCTTGAAAATACACTGTTCAGGTAAAGCAGAGCCATGCCTAGCATCTCTGGCTGGCTTGCCCCATTCTTCATGACTCAAACTCAACTAGTTAGCCAGAAAAGCCTCCACCCCTGCTCACTCATCCAAGCCTTTTGCTTTCCATAAAGCAGGAAGCTTAAATAAATTGATTATAGAGACTTCCGGGTAAGATGGCAGAAGAGTAAGATGCGGAGATCACCTTCCTCCCCACGGATACACCAGGAATACAGCTACACGTGGAACAACTCCTGCAGAACACCTACTGAACGCTGGCAGAAGACCCCAGACCTCCCAAAAGGCAAGAAACTCCCCACGTACCTGGGTAGGGCAAAGCGGAGAGATTCCCGCACAGAGGATGGGTGCCGAGCGGCACTCACCAGCCCGAGAGGCTTGTCTGCTCGCCCGCCGGGACGGGCGGCGCTGGAAGCTGAGGCTCGGGCTTCAGTCAGAGCGCAGGGAGAGGACTGGGGCTGGCGGCGAGAACTCAGCCTGAAGGGGGCTAATGCGCCACAGCTAGCCGGCAGGGAGTCCGGGAAAACTCTGCAGCTGCCAAAGAGGCAAGAGACTTTTTCCTCCCTCTTGGTTTCCTGGTGCGCGAGGAGAGGGGATTAAGAGCGCTGCTTAAAGGGGCTCCACAGACGGGCGCGAGTCACGACTGAAAGCGCGGAGCCCAGTGACGGGCGTGGGACGCTGGGGCTGCTGCTGCCACCGCCAAGAGGCCTGTGTGCGAGCGCAGGTCACTGTCCACACCGCCCTTCCGGGAGCCTGTGCAGCCCGCCACTGCCGGGGTCCCGGGATCCAGGGGCGGCTTCCCTGGGAGAACGCACGGCGCGCCTCGGGCTGGTGCAACGTCACGCCGAACTCTGCCACTGCAGGCTCGCCCCGCACTCCGTGCCCCTCCCTCCCGCCCGGCCTGAGTGAGCCAGAGTCCCAGAAGAGGCTGCTCCTTTTACCCTGTCCTGTCTGAGCGAAGAACAGACGCCCTCCGGCGACCTACATGCAGAGGCGGGGCCAAATCCAAAGCTGAGACCCAGGAGCTGTGAGAACAAAGAAGAGAAAGGGAAACCTCTCCCAGCAGCCTCAGAAGCAGCGGATTAAAGCTCCACAATCAACTTGATGTACCCTGCATCTGTGGAATACATGAATAGACAACAAATCATCCCAAATTGAGGAGCCAGGAGTCAATGCTGTGCCTCTGAGGTGGGAGAGCCAACTTCAGGACACTGGTCCACAAGAGACCTCCCAGCTCCACATAATATCAAATGGCGAAAATCTTCCAGAGATCTCCATCTCAACACCAGCACCCAGCTTCACTCAACGACCAGCAAGCTACAGTGCTGGACACCCTATGCCAAACAACTAGCAAGACAGGAACACAATGCCACCCATTAGCAGAGAGGTGGCCTAAAATCATAAAAAGTCTGCAGACACCCCAAAACTCACCACCAGACGTGGACCTGCCCACCAGAAAGACAAGATCCAGCCTCATCCACCAGAACACAGGCACTAGTACCCTCCACCAGGAAGCCTACACAACCCACTAAACCAACCTTAGCCACTGGGGACAGACACCAAAAACAACAGGAACTACGAACCTGCAGCCTGCAAAAAGGAGACCCCAAACACAGTAACATAAGCAAAATGAGAAGACAGAAAAACACACAGCAGGAGAAGGAGCAAGATAAAAACCTACCAGACCTAACAAATGAAGAGGTAATAGGCAGTCTACCTGAAAAAGAATTCAGAATAATGATGGTAAAGATGATCTAAGATTCTATTTCCAAGATCCAAAATCTTGGAAATAGAATAGACAAAATGCAAGAAACAGTTAACAAGGACCTAGAAGAACTAAAGATGAATCAAGCATCGATTAAAAACACAATAAATGAAATAAAAAATACTCTAGATGGGATCAATAGCAGAATAACTGAGGCAGAAGAACGGATAAGTGAGGTGGAAGATAAAATAGTGGAAATAATTGCTGCAGAGCAAAATAAAGAAAAAAGAGTGAAAAGAACAGAGGACAGTCTCAGAGACCTCTGGAACAACATTAAACGCACCAACATTCGAATTATAGGGGTTCCAGAAGAAGAAGAGAAAAAGAAAGGGACTGAGAAAATATTTGAAGAGATTATAGTTGAAAGCTTCCCTAATATGGGAAAGGAAATAGTTAATCAAGTCCAGGAGGCACAAAGAGTCCCATACAGAATAAATCCAAGGAGAAATACGCCAAGACACATATTAATCAAACTGTCAAAAATTAAACACAAAGAAATCATATTAAAAGCAGCAAGGCAAAAACAACAAATAACACACAAGGGAATCCCCATCAGGATAACAGCTGATCTCTCAGCAGAAACTCTACAAGCCAGAAGGGAGTGGCAGGACATAATTAAAGTGATGAAGGAGAAAAACCTGCAACCAAGATTACTCTACCCAGCAAGGATCTCATTCAGATTTGATGGAGAAATTAAAACATTTACAGACAAGCAAAAGCTGAGAGAGTTCAGCACCACCAAACCAGCTTTACAACAAATGCTAAAGGAACTTCTTTAGGCAAGAAACACAACAGAAGGAAAAGACCTACAATAACGAATGCAAAACAATTAAGAAAATGAGAATAGGAACATACATATCGATAATTACCTTAAATGTAAATGGACTAAATGCTCCCACCAAAAGACACAGATTGGCTGAATGGATACAAAAACAAAACCCATATATATGCTGTCTACAAGAGACCCACTTCAGACCTAGAGACACATACAGACTGAAAGTAAGGGGATGGAAAAAGATATTCCATGCAAATGGAAACCAAAAGAAAGCTGGAGTAGCAATTCTCATATCAGACAAAATAGACTTTAAAATAAAGACTACTAGAAGAGACAAAGAAGGACACTACATAATGATCAAGGGATCGATCCAAGAAGAAGATATAACAATTGTAAATATTTATGCACCCAACATAGGAGCACCTCAATACATAGGCAAATACTAACAGCCATAAAAGGAGAAATCGACAGTAACACACTCATAGTAGGGGACTTTAACACCCCACTTTCACCAATGGACAGATCATCCAAAATGAAAATAAATAAAGAAACACAAGCTTTAAATGATACATTAAACAAGATGGACTTAATTGATATTTATAGGACATTCCATCCAAAAACAACAGAATACACATTTTTCTCAAGTGCTCATGGAACATTCTCCAGGATAGATCATATCTTGGGCCACAAATCAAGCCTTGGTAAATTTAAGAAAATTAAAATTGTATCAAGTATCTTTTCCGACCACAATGCTATGAGACTAGATATCAATTACAGGAAAAGAGCTGTAAAAAATACAAACACATGGAGGCTAAACAATACACTACTTAATAACGAAGTGATCAGTGAAGAAATCAAAGAGGAAATTAAAAAATACCTAGAAACAAATGACAATGGAGACACGACGACCCAAAACCTATGGGATGCAGCAAAAGCAGTTCTAAGGGGGAAGTTTATAGCAATAAAATCCCACCTTAAGAAACAGGAAACATCTCAAATAAACAACCTAACCTTGCACCTAAAGCAATTAGAGAAAGAAGAACAAAAACATCCCAAAGTTAGCAGAAGGAAAGAAATCATAAAAATCAGATCAGAAATAAATGAAAAAGAAATGAAGGAAACGATAGCAAAGATCAATAAAACTAAAAGCTGGTTCTTTGAGAAGATAAACAAAATTGATAAACCATTAGCCAGACTCATCAAGAAAAAAAGGGAGAAGACTCAAATCAGTAGAATTAGAAATGAAAAAGGAGAAGTAACAACTGACACTCCAGAAATACAACAGATCATGCGAGATTACTACAAGCAACTCTATGCCAATAAAATGGACAACCTGGAAGAAATGGACAAATTCTTAGAAATGCACAACCTGCCAAGACTGAATCAGGAAGAAATAGAAAATATGAACAGACCAATCACAAGCACTGAAATTGAAACTGTGATAAAAAATCTTCCAACAAACAAAAGCCCAGGACCAGATGGCTTCACAGGCGAATTCTATCAAGCATTTAGAGAAGAGCTAACACCTAGCCTTCTGAAACTCTTCCAAAATATAGCAGAGGGAGGATCACTCCCAAACTCATTCTACGAGGCCACCATCACCTTGATACCAAAACCAGACAAAGATGTCACAAAGAAAGAAAACTACAGGCCAATATCACTGATGAACATAGATGCAAAAATCCTCAACAAAATACTAGCAAACAGAATCCAACAGCACATAAAAAGGATCATACACCATGATCAAGTGGGGTTTATTCCAGGAATGCAAGGATTCTTCAATATACGCAAATCAATCAACGTGATACCCCATATTAACAAATTGAAGGAGAAAAACCATATGATCATCTCAATAGATGCAGAGAAAGCTTTCGACAAAATTCAACACCCATTTACGATAAAAACCCTGCAGAAAGTAGGCATAGAGGGAACTTTCCTCAACATAATAAAGGCCATATATGACAAACCCACAGCCAGCATCGTCCTCAATGGTGAAAAACTGAAACCATTTCCACTGAGATCAGGAACAAGACAAGGTTGCCCACTCTCACCACTCTTATTCAACATAGTTGTGGAAGTTTTAGCCACAGCAATCAGAGAAGAAAAGGAAATAAAAGGAATCCAAATCGGAAAAGAAGAAGTAAAGCTGTCACTGTTTGCAGATGACATGATACTATACATAGAGAATCCTAAAGATGCTACCAGAAAACTACTAGAGCTAATCAATGAATTTGGTAAAGTAGCAGGATACAAAATTAATGCACAGAAATCTCTGGCATTCCTATATACTAATGATGAAACATCTGAAAGTGAAATCAAGGAAACACTCCCATTTACCACTGCAACAAAAAGAATAAAATATCTAGGAATAAACCTACCTAAGGAGACAAAAGACCTGTATGCGGAAAGTTATAAGACACTGATGAAAGAAATTAAAGATGATACAAATAGATGGAGAGATATACCATGTTCTTGGATTGGAAGAATCAACATTGTGAAAATGACTCTACTACCCAAAGCAATCTACAGATTCAATGCAATCCCTATCAAACTACCACTGGCATTTTTCACAGAACTAGAACAAAAATTTCACAATTTGTATGGAAACACAAAAGACCCCGAATAGCCAAAGCAATCTTGAGAACGAAAAATGGAGCTGGAGGAATCAGGCTCCCTGACTTCAGACTATACTACAAAGTTACAGTAATCAAGACAGTATGGTACTGGCACAAAAACAGAAAGATAGATCAATGGAACAGGATAGAAAGCCCAGAGATAAACCCACGGACATATGGTCACCTTATCTTTGATAAAGGAGGCAAGAATATACAGTGGAGAAGGGACAACTTCTTCAATAAGTGGTGCTGGGAAAACTGGACAGGGACATGTAAAAGTATGAGATTAGATCACTCCCTAATACCATACACAAAAATAAGCTCAAAATGGATGAAAGACCTAAATGTAAGGCCAGAAACTATCAAACACTTAGAGGAAAACACAGGCAGAACACTCTATGACATAAATCACAGCAAGATCCTTTTTGACCCACCTCCTAGAGAAATGGAAATAAAAACAAAAATAAACAAATGGGACCTAATGAAACTTCAAAGCTTTTGCACAGCAAAGGAAACCATAAGACCAAAAGACAACCCTCAGAATGGGAGAAAATATTTTCAAATGAAGCAACTGACAAAGGATTAATCTCCAAAATTTATAAGCAGCTCATGCATCTCAATAACAAAAAAACAAACAGCCCAATCCAAAAATGGGCAGAAGACCTAAATAGACATTTCTCCACAGAAGATATAAAGACTGCCAACAAACACATGAAGGAATGCTCAACCTCATTAATCATTAGAGAAATGCAAATCAAAACTACAGTGAGATATCATCTCACACCGGTCAGAATGGCCATCATCAAAAAATCTAGAAACAATAAATGCTGGAGAGAGTGTGGATAAAAGGGAACACTCTTGCACTGCTGGTGGGAATGTGAATTGGTACAGCCACTATGGAGAACGGTATGGAGGTTCCTTAAAAAACTACAAATAGAACTACCATATGACCCAGCAATCCCACTACTGGGCATATACCCTGAGAAAACCATAATTCAAAAAGAGACATGTACCAAAATGTTCATTACAGCTCTATTTACAATAGCCCGGAGATGGAAACAACCTAAGTGTCCATCATCGGATGAATGGGTAAAGAAGATGTGGCACATATATACAATGGAATATTACTCAGCCATAAAAAGAAACGAAATTGAGCTATTTGTAATGAGGTGGATGGACCTAGAGCCTGTCATACAGAGTGAAGTAAGTCAGAAAGAGAAAGTCAAATACCGTATGCTGACACATATATACGGAATTTAAGAAAAAAAAATGTCATGAAGAACATAGGGGTAAGACAGGAATAAAGACACAGACCTACTAGAGAATGGACTTGAGGATATTGGGAGGGGGAAGGGTAAGCTGTGACAAAGTGAAAGAGCGGCATGGACATATATACACTACCAAACGTAAGGTAGATAGCTAGTGGGAAGCAGCCGCATAGCACAGGGAGATCAGCTCGGTGCTTTGTGACCGCCTGGAGGGGTGGGATAGGGAGGGTGGGAGGGAGACGCAAAAGGGAGGGGATATGGGAACATATGTGTATGTATAACTGATTAAATTTTTTATAAAGCAAAAAAATAAATAAATTTAAAAAAAAATTTAAATTGATTATAATTTCACTAACTAAAAGAGGAATATAGAGGTATTGTCAACTAGGAAATCTCACAAGCCCTAACACAATGGTAGGTCTACCTTGATGCTGCCAGGTCAGTTGGCTGCTAAAATATCCTTGGGTACCTATGCCCAGAACACCAAAGAAGTGTGTGGGATGACTGATGTCTTTTAAACTGCTCTCAAATAAACAAGCAAAAGCCCCTTTGTCAAATGTCTTCAAACATTAGATTTCTGTTGTTGTTGTTTATTACAATTTTATTGGAGTATAATTGCTTCACAATGGTGTGTTAGTTTCTGCTTTATAACAAAGTGAATCAGTTATACATATACATATATCACCATATCTCTTCCCTCTTGCATCTCCCTCCCTCCCACCTTCCCTATCCCACCCCTCTAGGTGGTGACAAAGCACCGAGCTGATCTTCCTGTACTATGCGGCTGCTTCCCACTAGCTATCTACCTTATGTTTGGTAGTGTATATATGGCCATGCCTCTCTCTCGCTTTGTCACAGCTTACCCTTCCCCCTCCCCATATCCTCAAGTCCATTCTCAAGTAGGTCTGTGTCTTTATTACTGTTTTACCCCTAGGTTCTTCATGACATTTTTTTTCTTAAATTTCATATATATGTGTTAGCATACGGTATTTGTCTTTCTCTTTCTGACTTACTTCACTCTGTATGACAGACTCTAGGTCTATCCACCTCATTACAAATAGCTCAATTTCGTTTCTTTTTATAGCTGAGTAATATTCCATTGTATATATGTGCCACATCTTCTTTATCCATTCATCCGATGATGGACACTTAGGTTGTTTCCATCTCCGGGCTATTGTAAATAGAGCTGTAATGAACATTTTGGTACATGTCTCTTTTTGAATTATGGTTTTCTCAGGGTATATGCCCAGTAGTGGGATTGCTGGGTCATATGGTAGTTCTATTTGTAGTTTTTTAAGGAACCTCCATACCGTTCTCCATAGTGGCTGTACCAATTCACATTCCCACCAGCAGTGCAAGAGTGTTCCCTTTTATCCACACTCTCTCCAGCATTTATTGTTTCTAGATTTTTTGATGATGGCCATTCTGACCGGTGTGAGATGATATCTCACTGTAGTTTTGATTTGCATTTCTCTAATGATTAATGAGGTTGAGCATTCCTTCATGTGTTTGTTGGCAGTCTTTATATCTTCTGTGGAGAAATGTCTATTTAGGTCTTCTGCCCATTTTTGGATTGGGCTGTTTGTTTTTTTGTTATTGAGATGCATGAGCTGCTTATAAATTTTGGAGATTAATCCTTTGTCAGTTGCTTCATTTGAAAATATTTTCTCCCATTCTGAGGGTTGTCTTTTGGTCTTATGGTTTCCTTTGCTGTGCAAAAGCTTTGAAGTTTCATTAGGTCCCATTTGTTTATTTTTGTTTTTATTTCCATTTCTCTAGGAGGTGGGTCAAAAAGGATCTTGCTGTGATTTATGTCATAGAGTGTTCTGCCTGTGTTTTCCTCTAAGTGTTTGATAGTTTCTGGCCTTACATTTAGGTCTTTCATCCATTTTGAGCTTATTTTTGTGTATGGTATTAGGGAGTGATCTAATCTCATACTTTTACATGTCCCTGTCCAGTTTTCCCAGCACCACTTATTGAAGAAGTTGTCCCTTCTCCACTGTATATTCTTGCCTCCTTTATCAAAGATAAGGTGACCATATGTCCGTGGGTTTATCTCTGGGCTTTCTATCCTGTTCCATTGATCTATCTTTCTGTTTTTGTGCCAGTACCATACTGTCTTGATTACGGTAACTTTGTAGTATAGTCTGAAGTCAGGGAGCCTGATTCCTCCAGCTCCATTTTTCGTTCTCAAGATTGCTTTGGCTATTCGGGGTCTTTTGTGTTTCCATACAAATTGTGAAATTTTTTGTTCTAGTTCTGTGAAAAATGCCAGTGGTAGTTTGATAGGGATTGCATTGAATCTGTAGATTGCTTTGGGTAGTAGAGTCATTTTCACAATGTTGATTCTTCCAATCCAAGAACATGGTATATCTCTCCATCTATTTGTATCATCTTTAATTTCTTTCATCAGTGTCTTATAACTTTCCGCATACAGGTCTTTTGTCTCCTTAGGTAGGTTTATTCCTAGATATTTTATTCTTTTTGTTGCAGTGGTAAATGGGAGTGTTTCCTTGATTTCACTTTCAGATGTTTCATCATTAGTATATAGGAATGTCAGAGATTTCTGTGCATTAATTTTGTATCCTGCTACTTTACCAAATTCATTGATTAGCTCTAGTAGTTTTCTGGTAGCATCTTTAGGATTCTCTATGTATAGTATCATGTCATCTGCAAACAGTGACAGCTTTACTTCTTCTTTTCCGATTTGGATTCCTTTTATTTCCTTTTCTTCTCTGATTGCTGTGGCTAAAACTTCCACAACTATGTTGAATAAGAGTGGTGAGAGTGGGCAACCTTGTCTTGTTCCTGATCTCAGTGGAAATGGTTTCAGTTTTTCACCATTGAGGACGATGCTGGCTGTGGGTTTGTCATATATGGCCTTTATTATGTTGAGGAAAGTTCCCTCTATGCCTACTTTCTGCAGGGTTTTTATCGTAAATGGGTGTTGAATTTTGTCGAAAGCTTTCTCTGCATCTATTGAGATGATCATATGGTTTTTCTCCTTCAATTTGTTAATATGGGGTATCACGTTGATTGATTTGCGTATATTGAAGAATCCTTGCATTCCTGGAATAAACCCCACTTGATCATGGTGTATGATCCTTTTAATGTGCTGTTGGATTCTCAAACATTAGATTTTCTGATTAAGCACACTATTCAAAACATTATTGTCTGTGATATAAGTTAGAAAGTGGGAGTAGGGAGCTGAGACCTGCCATCTGGAGTAACACACTTCAGCGAAATGAAGCTCCAGGTGTAATAGGGAAAAAAGTTTGCATTCTATTACAAGTTAATCACTAAAGAGATGTTGCCTATAAGTTTAATTTACATAATGGCCCATCTCTGGAAACCCTGCCTCCCAGGTAATGAGCATTGAGCTAAAATACCTTTGTTTAGCTCACAGGAAACATCCTGACCAGGCCCACCTGTGAATGGCTGCAGGAAGGAAGAAATTAACTCATCCCTTCCGGAGGCTGACTGGAATCAGGAAGTGTTTGACTTTATTCCCTCCCCTTTTAGTATAAAAGAAGCCTGGATTCTAACTCAGGCAAGATGGTTCTTTGCAACAAGAGTCTGCCATCTTCTCTATTTGCTGGCTTTCCAAATAAAGTCACTATTCCTTGCCCCCAAAACTCATCTCTCGATTTCTTGGCCTGTTGTGCAGTGAGCATTACAAGCTTGGACTCAGTAACATGGATAGCACGTTGTTTATGGGACAGAAGTGTCTCTGGATTTATGTTAGGCTTTTATTCCCCCGTCCTCGAGCACCCTAGTGAAGGTCTCTTTCGACCCTTATCTGAAGTAGAACAAAAAAAGGAAAGGAGAAGCCAAGAAGGAGGGGGTGGAGAGGAGTATAACTTGTTCTTACTCGTGGCAGTTTTCCTCCATTCTAGTTGAGAGAAGAATCATCTGGAAAGATGCATTATGATAGAGAAACTGCTCATTGAGCAGTTGGAGTCATCAGAGAACTCCCACTTTGTTACCATGAACCCACAGCTATGTGGGCAAGGAGGCTCATGCCAAATTGGACTGAAGTGAATGAAGGATAAGCCTGAAGAAGTCTGGCCCCTAGAGGGATCAAGATGTTTATACGGAACCCACTCATCAAGTCCTAGGAAGAAAGCTAAGCCTAATCAAGCTTAATTCGTGGTGAGAAATGATTCCTTGGACCTGGTTTTCTTTTAAAAACATACTTTCTTGAGCTCATCCTTCAAGCCAGGATATTGTTTGGGTTCAGCTAAACTCTGCCAGAGTACAGACCTTACTTTAGGATCTATTTGTGTTTGTGTGTGGCAATACCATCTTCCTGCTTAGGAGGCCAGATCTTATTTACAAATTCGTATATTTCAGGAATTAAAACTTTTGTAGGTTAAATCTACAATCATAATCATTTAAAATGATGCTAATGCTCAAATCTAGCCACCTACTATCTGAATTCATTGTTTCAGTTGCTGTACTTTGATAAATATAGATCTGCTACCTACTCCATGTTCCAGTTTTGTTTATTTCCCTCATGACAACATTCAACTCAACATGTAGTAAAGATGTAAGAGTTCTTGTTGCCAAAATCAACCAACGTATTCTACACTTTTCATAACTGATGTAAGAACAAATAGAATGTCTGGGAGTTAAAATAAATATGCATCAGACCAAGTAAAAAACATTCAGTGATGATCATTATGATACAAACAAAAGGATAGGTTAGGGCAGAAGAAAAACAAGGAGATTCTGATGCAAAATTTTCAAATCTCCTTTTCTGGTTAGGTAAAAAAAATAATATTTTCTGTACAAAATAGCCTTGTCCAACAACCAATTTTGTGTTTCTTTTTAGAAAAAGATGAATTATCTTTAAAAAAATGTTCCACAGATGCACAGTCACTCTCAGGAATAGGTAGTATAACTCAATATTTGTGCTTTAGAAATTATGATCTCATAAAGAGGGTAACCTATCCACTAGTGAGATTGATTTCTTAAAATGGCTAAACTACTGTCATATAGATGTATTTTTGTTTTCCTTTATCTGAATGGTGAATTATTTAAAACAGCATACTCCACAGTTTAAATATGGCCCACATTTTAAATTAATTTCACCAAAATAATATGTTCAGTGTACCAATTTTTACTTAATAGAAATATTTCTATAAATTCCTAATATCACTGAAAGGCAGTGTGAAGCTATGCACAGAATATTTCTAAAAACTCATGCTATCCCAGGAGAAATTAATCTTTGTGCAAAAATATCACACAAATATTTATTTGCAAAGAATTCTAAGCATGTCTTTAGAAAACCACATTTATAAACTAACTAGTTGATCTGTTTAAAAAGACTCTGTACCAAGTTGGTCGTTCTTTTATGTTGTTTTAATTGCTTATTTAGAAATGCATTGTGTACAAAAGACCTACATGATTTTTGACTGGATGGGGAAGCTTCATTTTTAAAGAGTAAAGTTGTGCTACAGTATTACTACAATTGAGACCAATCCTCCAACAGCTAAGCTACCTCCTACAAGGACAAATTTTCTAGAAAAACAAATGGAGCAAATGGGGAAAGAAGGGAGTTTAGATCATAGAATCTAAAGCCTAGATGTTCACCTCTGCCCTCTCTGAATAACTGAGAACATTTTCAGGTCCAACAGTGATTTACAGGGCCTCCAAGAGGTCTTTGATTTCATGATACTGATATGTAAGCCTCTCAATCCCCTTTAAGGAAACTCCAGGCAAAATTTAGAAGAATGCCCTATGTATTTGAGACTACCTATGTCACTTTCCTTAGCTCCACCTTAATCTCCATTTGTTCAATGACCTTGCAAAAATTATAACAGCCACCTGTCCAACACACCCACCTACACCCAACCAATTTACATATATATAAATTTGTACTTTTGTACGTATGCTAGACTCACTCTGCTATACTTTGACAATGTTGTCTTGTGATGTCAAACAGACTGATGTCTCCACTAAAGAGAATTAATATTTCTGTGGTAATTATCTGGGGAAGAGGAAAGTCCTCAGTCAGAAAACTGGACCTTGGAAGACAAACCTTAAATTCATTCATTCTTTCATTCCATGAATATTTATTGAGTGCTGACTATACACCTGGCAGTGTTCTCCAGCCTGAACTGTTGCCCAAACTAGAGGCTGTAGGAGTTACAAACTTTTACGTTTACCCTCTTTTGACTGGGCCTGAGAATTAAATTGATATAAGATAGATCAACAGGAGAAAAGCACACCAATTTATTTAGTAGAAATTTTATGTGACACGGGGTTCTTCATAAGGAATGAAGACCCAAAGAAATGGCAAAACCTATTTTCTTTTTTACATTAGGTTGAACAAAGAGGGGAAATTGTGGAAAAATGACTAAACTATGTGGGGAGGCTGAAGGAAGATAAGAATTATTTTAACAAAGTATGTCTGTATAGGATTCTCTCCATCTCAGCTTCTCATCCTTGAGGTTGAGAGTGTTACTTTCCTTTTGGTATAGGGAGGACATCTTTCATATAGGAATTTCATGTTCTGCTTTTAAGAAAAAGAAGGAAGATCAGAGTATTTTTCTTGTATTTGCTGTTTTTCAAGTGCCTTTAACTCAAAATAGTCAATATGCCAGAGAGGCATATTTTGGAGTAGCATGTTCTGGGCTTCTTCAAGATCATATATCCAACACCCACTCAGCATTTCCTTTTGGATATCTAAAAGGCATCTCCAACCCAATGTGTCCATAAGTAAAGGTCTCACGTTCTGACTCCCCCATGTGCTCCCAAGGGCAGCTGGTAGCAACTCTGTTTCCAGTTGCTCAAAAGACCTGATTCCTCCCCTTTTCTCAAACTCCACATTCAATCCAGCAAGAAATCCTGTTGGCTCTACCTTCAGAACATACTCAGAGGTGGCCCCTTTCTACCACCTCCTCCATTAAAACTCTGGTAGGACGGACAATTGTGGACTTGTTCCAACTGGAGTATTATAACACTCCACACACCAGTTTCTTAGCCTTCCCCTTTCTTCCCTATAGTCTATTCTGAGCAAAATAGCCCAAATGATTCTGATAAAATTTATGTTCAAATCATGCCACACCTCTGCCCAAGACCTTCCAGTGACTCTACATTTCACTCAAGAAAATTCCAAAGTCCTTACTATGGCCTCTAAGTCTCCCATGACCACTTGCTCCCTGTGACCTCTCTGACACCATTCCATGTCCCCTTCCCGACCCACAATGGCCTCTGCACCCTTCCTCTAATTAGCTACGAACTTAAGCTCTAGGTGCTGGTTCTTTCCTCTGCCTGGTATACATCCCTTTCCCTGCCAGCATATATTTGCATGGTTAATTACCATACCTCTTTCAAATCTTTCTCAGATTTACATTCTTTAGGAGGCCTCCCCCCACTGCTCTATCTTGTATTGTAAAGACAGCCCACCCCAAACACACAAACTCCCTGCTGGCATTTCCCATCTCCCTCAACCTGTTCTATTCTTTTTCCATGGCACTTAATTCATTCTAAGCAAACTTACGATGTTTCGTGATTGTCTGTTTGTTGTTCGATGACAGTTTTGTTTTACTTTTATCTCTTCGGTTTCCCAATGTATCCCAAGCATCTGGCAGAGGGTGGGCACACAATGAACAACTGTTCAATGAAGGAATGTGAGCAAAACACGTGTGATCTCTGGCGTTGGGAAGGTTACAGTCCATGGAGTGATATCTCTTCTCCCTGGGCTTCCTTTTGTGGTCGGGACCTCGATGAGCCTAGTGGGCCTGAAAGTGCTGGAGGGCGCCCCCAGGTGGAGGAGGAAGCATGGCCTCTGCCATCCGGAGCCGGACCCACAACCTGAAGAGAAACGAGTTATTCCTCGCCCCCCCCGCCCAGTTTTATTGACATATATTTGACAAATAAAATTGTAATATATTTAAAGTGTACAAAGTTATCTGATGTATGTATACATTGTGAAAGTCCCCTTCATCGAGTTCATTAACACACCTCTTACACTTCACCCATTTGTCTTTTTTTTTTTTTCTTCCGGGTGAGAACACTTAAGTTCTACTCTCTTGGCTGAGCAAATTTTAATTATACAATAAAGTATTATCAACTACAGTCACTATTGTACACATTAGATCCTCAGATCTTATGTAACTTATAACTGAAATTTTGTACCCTTTTATCAACCTCTCCCTATTCCCCTGACCCCACCAGCTGCTGGCAATCACCATCCTATTCTTGATTTCTATGAGTTCAACTTTTTTTTTTTCAGATTCCATATATAAGTGATACCATGCAGTATTTATCTTTCTCTGTCTGGTTTATTTCGCTTAGCATAATACTCTCAAGGTCCATCCATGTTGTCACAAATGGCAGGATTTCCTTTTTTCTCATGGCTAATATTCTTTGGCTATATACTTCTTTCTCATGAGTAATATTTCTTAATATTCCTTCTTTCTCATGAATAATATTACTATATATATATAGAAATATTATATATAATGGAATGTTATATATATATATCTCACATTTTCATTTGTTGATGGACACTTAGGTTGTTTCCATATCTTGACTATTATGAATAATGCTGCAATTAACATGGGAGTGCAGATATCTTTGAGGTAATGATTTCATTTCCTTCAGATATATACCCACAAGTGGAATGCGGGATCACATGGTAGTTCTATTTTTAGCTTTTTGAGGAACTGCTATACTGTTTTTTCTATAGTGGCTGTACCAGTTTATATTCTCACCAACAGTGCACAAGCGTTCCCTTTTCTCCATGTCCTCGCCAACACTTTTATTTCTTGTCTTTTTGATAACAGCTATTCTAACAGTTGTGAGGTCTTATCTCACTGTGGTTTTGACTTGTGTTTCTCTGATGATTAGTGATGTTGAGCACTTTTTCATGTACCTGTTGGCCATTTGTATGTCTTCTTTAGGAAAATGTCTATTCAGGTCCTTTGCCTGAATTCAGGAGACTCTATGTTGCCATCTCAGTGATATCTCCAGGAATTATTCCTTATAAGGCAAATCACTTGGTTTTGTGCTCCTGTTTCTATTTTCTTTCAGATAGCCATAAGTTGTTAATAAAATTTTCTTCAAAATTCCTGCTTGCATTTAGCTTTACTCTGAAGATGTATCAGAAGTTGTGTGTCCTCATTTGAGGCCAGTCTCAACAAGGAGGTTTCACTCAATCCAATGATTCTCTTATGAAGAGCTATTCAATAAAGTGAATTATCGCAGACAACCTAGGAGAGATCTATTGGGTCAAGACCACCTTCCTAGTCCCCTAGGCCAGGCCTCATAGATATCTAATGACTTCATCAACTCAACCAGGCCTCTTTTCTATGTGTTATCCTCTTCAGGGAGTTCACATCTGATGCTTGGTATGACAGAGAATATTAACAGTCTGGGAATTTCTAGACTAAAGGAAAACTAGTTAATTCAATTGTTTCCTGATGATAAGAAATCTTAGTAGAAGGAGAATTAACTGTTTAAAGTCATAACAATGTCATTTTACAAAATATTCATGTTCTAAAGAAATAATGATCCTTCTCTGTGCCCAAATAATACACTCATTTTTTTAAATGTCTCATTTATTTTTATAGACTCCCCAAAAGCTAGGACAAAGCCTGGCCCATTTATTGAGCAATATGGATGCTCAATACATGTGAACAATCCAACATCTGGTCAGCCAACAAAGTAAGAATACAGAATTCACATTGTTTCCTTTCTCTCCTTATATCCCTAACTGTAGATATGTGTCATAGTTAGATATTTAGTCCCCCAAATAAACAAACAAACCATTTTCTCCCAATTAATTAACTGGGCCCATGTCATTGTACTACAAAGGACATTTATTTCCCAGGAGCCAAATTTTGTAATTTTTGCCATTTCCCTTTAATGTCCAAATTTGAGCTTCCTTGGAAATTAATTCAGTTACAGTTTACTGTAGAACTGCACTTGGTAGCATCCAGGACAGTAAGCCCATAACTCCCCATCCAGATTTAAATCACACCAACTTGTTTCATGTTGCTCTCGGGTCATCAATGTGTCCTTTCCAATGCTGTCTTGAAAGGGACAGTCATTGATCTGACCATCAGTTCAAAGTTCTACCAAGCTAAGGCATGTAGAACACATTCTCCCTCATATATTTTATTTTTAAAAGTTACTTCAGTTATTTCAGGGTTTCCTTTTTTAAAAATCATCCTTGTGCCATGTACCTCTTCAACACTTTGGTGAAACCAATGGATAAATGCATAAAATGAAAAACATAGAATTACAATGGAAATCAATTATTATTATTTTGGACATTCTGTGGGCCAATACAGAATTATCTATTCCCTAAAATTTAAATCAGTGATAGAGGTCTTAACTATTCATAGTATTAACTACTGTAATCTAACATACTTACATTGACTTGGAATCAAATATAAAATTAATAATTTAGCAATTTAAATTACAGTCTACTTACTTTGAGTTTGTTCAACATAGTTTTGGAAGTCCTAGCCACAACAATCAGAGAAGAAAAAGAAAAGGAATAAAAATTGGAAAAGAAGAAGTAAAACCATCACTGTTTGCAGATGACATGATACTATACATAGATAATCCTAAAGATGCTACCAGAAAACTACTAGAGCTAATCGATGAATTTGGTAAAGTTGCAGGATACAGAATTAATGCACAGAAATCCCTTGCATTCCTATACTCTAACAACGAAAAATCAGAAAGAGAAATTAAGGAAACAATCCCATTCACCATTGCAACAAAAAGAATAAAATACCTAGGAATAAACCTACCTAAGGAGGTAAAAGACCTGTACTCAGAAAACCATAAGACACTGAAGAAAGAAATCAAAGATGACACAAACAGATGGAGAGATATACCATGTTCTTGGATTGGAAGAATCAATACTGGGAAAAGGACTATACTACCCAAAACAATCTACAGATTCAATGCAATCCCTATCAAATTACCAATGACATTTTTTACAGAACTAGAAAAAAAAATCTTAAATTTTGTATGGAGACACAAAAGACTCTGAACAGCCAAAGCAATCTTGAGGGAAAAAAAAGGGAACTGGAGGAATCAGACTCCCTGACTTCAGACTACACTACAAAGCTACAGTAATCATGACAATATGGTACTGGCACAAAAACAGAAAGATAGTTCAATGGAACAGGATAGAAAGCCCAGAGATAAACCCACACACCTATGGTCAACTAATCTATGACAAAGGAGGCAAGGATATACAATGGAGAAAAGACAGTCTCTTCAGTAAGTGGTGCTGGGAAAACTGGACAGCTACATGTAAAAGAATGAAATTAGAACACTCCTTAACACCATATGTGAAAATAAACTCAAAATGGATTAAAGACCTAAATGTAAGACAGGACACTATAAAACTCTTAGAGGAAAACATAGGAAGAACACTCTGACATAAATCACAGCAAGATCTTTTTTGACCCACCTCATAGAGTAATGGAAATAAAAACAAAAATAAACAAATGGGGCCTAATGAAACTTAAAAGATTTTGCACAGCAAAGGAAACTATAAAGAAGATGAAAAGACAACCCTCAGAATGTGAGAATATATTTGCAAATGAATCAACAGACAAAGGGTTAATCTCCAAAATATATAAACAGCTCATGCAGCTCAATATCAAAAAAAAAAAAAAACCCAATCCAAAAATGGGCAGAAGACCTAAATAGACACTTCTCCAAAGAAGATATACAGATGGCCAAGAGGCACACGAAAAGCTGCTCAATATCACTAGTTATTAGAGAAATGCAAATTAAAACTACAATGAGGTATCACCTCACACTGGTTAGAATGTGCATCATCAGAAAATCTACAAACAACAAATGCTGGAGAGGGTGTGGAGAAAAGGGAACCCTCCTGCATTGTTGGTGGGAATTGATACAGCCATTATATGACCCAGCAATCCCACTACTGGGCATATACCCAGAGAAAACCATAATTCAAAAAGACACATGAACCCCAATGTTCATTGCAGCTCTATTTACAATAGCAGGGTCATGGAAGCAACCTAAATGCCCATCAGCAGATGAATGGATAAAGATGTGGTACATATATACAATGTAATATTACTCAGCCATAAAAAGGAATAAAATTGGGTCATTTGTAGAGACATGGCTGGACCTAGAGACTGTCATACAGAGTGAAGTAAATTAGAAAGAGAAAAATATCGTATATTAACGCATATATGTGGAATCTAGAAAAATGGTACAGATGAACCGGTTTGCAAGGCAGAAATAGAGACACAGATGTAGAGAACAAACGTATGGACACCAAAAGGGGAAGCGGGGGTGGGGGTGGTGGTGGTGGGATGAATTGGGAGATTGGGATTGACATGTATACACTAATATGTATAAAATAGATAACTAATAAAAACCTGCCGTATAAAAAAATTCAAAAAGAAAAATAATCACAGTCTATAAAAAAGCTATGAGAATATTTACATCTAAATAAATAAGCTTTACAATCTTGGTGTTAGTCTCTTCTGGCTGACCACCCTTGTACGGTACCTGGTTTGCCACATACTGACTCTCCCTATCAAGATGATTTGTACTCTTAAACATTTCCAAATCCCTCCCAAATCAAATTAATTTTAATTCACTGAGAAGTTCTTGAGAATTTCTATGTGTAGTTGAAATAGGATGCTCTGGTATGTGTAGAAATGGCTTTCTTCCATCACCTGAAATTTTATATAACTTGCCCCTTTTGCATAAATATATGGACTGTATCAATGAATAAATAAATGGTCTGTCTTTTTGCTCTTCTCAACCCAACCAAGTATAACCAGTGAAAAGATCCTTCTTGATCTTGTTCTATCAGAGGATAAAGATGCAGCTCTCTGTGGCCTAACATAGTTTGGACCTGGTGATTACTCTGGAGACTTTTCATCTCCCTCCAATTTACTGAGGTCTTGGAGGCACTATCTGAGTTGGAGTTAACAGCTGAAGAGGAAAATGAACTTAGTTAATTATTATTATCATTTACAATTTATAATAAAAATTTTCATTATTATGGCTATCATTATTGAGTTCACTTGTTGAATAATCATAAATATTTTACTTGTAGGACATGTCTTAATTTCAAATTTTACTGAAAGATAGTGTGTATAGCTCACACAGCGGCATTTGTGCATGCATATGTTGTAGAGTTTATTCAACAAATATTTATTACATGCCTACTCTGTATCACACACCATATAAAATAAAATTACGTTGATATGTTCCAGCCCAACTAAGCTTCTGACACCTCCCAGCTTTAATTCTATTCAAGGGCAAAATTTCCAGCAATGAACAGCAGCTATTTTCAATTGGCTTTCAATGACACTCTCAAAACTCAATCACCAAAATCTCACTTTTAGAAAATTGTAAAAGGTATGAAAAAATGTCAGCCCAAAGGTAAAATCATTCAGCAATTTAAAAGTAAAAGCAGAAATTTGCTACGGAAAGTCATCTTTTACCTTGAGCTCTGGTTTTCCTTCTGAAGAGAGGAGTATGTGTGGTTAACTTTTATAAAAGGCCATTTCCATTCTGTTTTACAAATAAAAGATGTGGTAATTAGGACTAGAAGTCAAGGAGTTTACCAAAAGGGATAGGTTGAGGCCATTCCCAATTAGAATTTTATTTGGTTGATGTCACAGCTTAAAAATGTAAGAAATACAAAATACCCAAGTGAATTCATACCTTCCAAGGCCATTTCAGGGGATTTTTGAACAGAGATAAAACTAGACAACACCCCAAATATTGCATTAACAAGGTGAACCTCTGCAGAGTAAAAACCAATCTTTTGGGCTTCCCTGGTGGCACAGTGGTTGAGAGTCCGCCTGCCGATGCAGGGGACACGGGTTCATGCCCCGGTCCGGGAAGATCCCACATGCCGCAGAGCAGCTGGGCCCGTGAGCCATGGCCACTGAGCCTGCGTGTCCGGAGCCTGTGCTCCACAATGGGAGAGGCCACAGCAGTGGGAGGCCCGCGTACCGCAAAAAAACAAAACAAAACAAAACAATCTTTTCCAATCAAACCAAAGCCAGTATCTCACTTTCTGGAAAGACAACTGAACCAAGCAGCTATTTGTTGGTTGGAGTTGCTTTAAATTATTTTAGAAAACGTCAAAAAATAAATTACATTCCCCTTTTCTTGCATGTATTTTTCCAGTTCCTTTTCAAAACAAAATGTTCATTTAGGGCCATGACAGTGAAAATAGAAATGTCTTTGGCATAAACTTAGCTTTTTAGCCTGCAGGCAAAATAGAAAATTGTTGTTAAATTGGTGTGGACCAGAAAACGGATGATAAAACTTGTTCATGAAACTTCTGCTAATAACAAACATTTGTCCCACGGTATGTACTATAAGTAGTAACACATGACAGGGGATGGATATGTCACTGTAAAGGCAGTAGGCCAAGTTCACCTCACCCTTCAGTTATGGCTCCCTACAAAAATCTTAGGGTTGAAAGAATGCCATTTTTAAACTATGAAATACTTGGGAAGACATTCTCTGGAGTTTTCATCTTAGTTATTCTTCCTTTAAAGATTTACAGGCAGCTTGGGTGGTTGGTTATGTTACGTATTATGACCAAGCACTAATTTCAGGTTCTATTTTCTGCTTCATCAGCATTTACTGTTTCCTGAGTTATGCCATTTATTCATTTTGCCTTCATTTCATTTGACTCAGTGGTCAGGAAGAGATAGGAAGCAATTTTGAAAAAGGTGGGTAGTTGGTAGGCGAAGAGACGGTGTCCATGGCTAGCACCAACGACCAGTCCTTCCTGTTGCCAACTAAAAATTGTCACTTGTCTACAAGAGTGAAGTCACTGGCCACTGCCATCGCTGGCCTTCAACAGCCTGAAAGTAGCTCAGGGTGGAGATCAGGAATGAGGCACTCAGTCCTCTGGGGAAAAATGGCAGAACAGGCCTTCAGAGAGTTAAATAATTTCAGGAGATTTTATGAGCCCAATGTCTTGCATGTTCTCTTATCTAGAAAAGCACTCTAATCATTTACAGTGACATCTGCTCCTCATGACCAGCAGCAAACCTCTGCCAAAATGTGTGCCTGACTGCATGACCCCCTTCACCAAAATCACGTATATTCTGACCTCCCCTCTACCTCTCTGGAGCAGTTCCTCAGAGCTGTCTGAGATGCTGTCTCCCAGGCTATAGTCCTCATTTGGTCCCAAATAAAACGTAACTCACAACTCTCACATTGTGCTTTTATTTTTCTTCACTCAACACTGTTTTCTAGCTTTATTTTACCATATTTTCTTGAATTTAAGACGTCATTGATTGAGAGATTCACTATTATATGCAGCAATACGAAAAAGAATATACACTTCCAATCAATCTGTGATACAACACCTTAATGATAGTTCTATTTGAAGCCTGGGTGGGCCACACAGAGCCTTCTCTGCCCGGAAATTTCTTTTATCTCTTCCAAATTATTTGGCATTTTCTCTTGCCTCCTATTGCACTGCTTGGCCTGTAATGGAAATTCTTCTATGCTTATCTCAGTAACAAAATGTAACAAAGCCTCCTAGACCTGTAGGATTTTTTCCCTTCTTAGTCCCCTAAAGCATTTGGTTGTTCTTTCCAAGAAAAGAAGGAATTGCAGTCATCCCTCCCACAAGGAACGTTGGCTTCAACTAGAATCAAATTCATGGCCAGCTGCTGGCTTTCTGCGTAGGCAGTGACTTTTCACGTCAAGGCTGAATAATGGGCTTCTTGTTGAAGACATTTGACATAACAATTACACTCACCATGCACCTCCCCAACATTACACATAATCTCAGTTGATGTAACAACAACAAAAACAGTTATGACAAAGTCTGCAGGCGGTGGCCACTTCATCATGACTACTGCCTGGCTGACAGCAATTCTACAATGGCTCTCGATTTCAGAGATGCTCAAATATGAGGGAAAATGTGCATCTTATAATTAGCAGAACACAGTATTACCTGTTCTCACACTGTACAGGGGTAGCAGACTCAAATGCCCATAAAATCATGTACATTATATAAATTATGTACATTAGTTCATTTCTATATAAAAAAAAACACACCCCGCCCATGTCAACTATTTCCTGTCTCAGTTTTAATAAAGATGTGGATACAAATGAATATTGTCCACCAGAACGAAAGCACCAGCCTACCCACCAGGAATGGTAGCAAACTGAAGGATGCATGTCCCGTCTACAGGGGCGAGATGCTGCACAGCTTTGGTCAAATGTTACCCTGTCAGCAATCCTTAAGACTTTGGACACAGTATTGCCCAATCTTCTGATTTTTTTCAAGAGACACTGGGAAACTGGATATTCATATGAAATCTCTTAATCTTTAAGTTTTAAGAGCAAATCTGTGTGCTATATTTGGTTCACAGCTCAGTAATTTGTGGTCCCTGCAAGATACACCTAACATAGGTCAGCCATGTTGGAAACATGCCCATTTGTCCTGTGAGTTGATTTAATCAAAAAACTATCAGTATGAATGAAAAGGTAATCTTACCTTAGTAACATCTTTGCCGGTGAAGCATCAGGGCATGTTAGGTACCAGCAGAAGTACTGAACCAGAAAGTCTTTACATTTTGAATTTTTTTTTATAATTGTCTAGTATAATAGAATCAACTCACGAGAAGAATTTCAAGGTTCACAACTGGGAACAAGCAGGAAAATAAAAACTTTCTTTTTGGTCCCACATCTTTCTTTAAGAATGAGAATTACTGCTCTGAGACCCAGTCTTGCTTGGTACCTTGTTGAACCAGCAGATGTGCTGTTAGGAGCCTCCCAGCTCCCTTGGGAGGAGGAAGCCCACATGTGGGTGACCCAGAGGAACCGGAAATAGAGGGTGTGGCAGACTACCAGGGAATACCCTTCTCATTGCCCCTGCATCCTGGCCCTAGAAAAGACAGCGATTGTTTTTTTCTTTTCTCTCAAAGAAGGGAGATAGAAGAATTAAGAGTAGAGCTACATACTATGGCTCAGCCCAATGCATTCATCTCTGATTTAAAGGCTTGGAGTCAGCCAAGAAGTTGGACCCTGAGTATACCTGCTTTCATAATGGAATTCAAGGCAATAGATCCTTCATGGCTTGTTCATTTTCTGGGACTCAATTTCCCCATCTGTAAAATGAGCAGAAAGATGAAACAAGTATTTTTCAATCTGTGTTCTGAGAAGCTTTAGGGACTCAGATACTGTGTTTAAGGATCTGGTTTCATATAATTTGCATTTGGTCCTAAAGGTAATGTTTCCATTTAATAGGGAAACATCATAACACCTAAAGAAATGCAGTGTTGGAGAAACATTGGCTGGGTGATACAAGTAATCTGTGAGGAGGCCTCTCCAGCTCTGACATTTTGATTCTACAACTTCCCCAACTTGCATGTACATTTCAATACTGTTCTAACAAAGTAAAACGCAGAGGCATTTTCAGATTAAATAATAACTCCAGCTTTTACCTAAAATACATGAGTCAATATGAACGTTCTCGTAAGGCTGAGTATGCAAAGGTACAAATGGCTCTGATTTTTTTTCTTTGAAATGAGGCTTTCCTTTTTTAGATTTTGCAAAAGATGACAGCAAAGAGCATGAATCTGGGAAGAGTAGCGCACACTAGAACAAAGGAGACCTTGTGTCTAGTCACTGTCGAACACATACTCGCTGATGGAATCTGTACATGCAAGTAAAGAGGAGAACTGAGGTCATTTTTAGCATAGAAAGGCTCCAGATCATTTTCCTTAGGAAATGCAGGAAACTGAGGTTAAAATAAACTCCATTATGCAGACCAGGCATAAATTTAACTACTCCTTAAACACGGTCCATGATTTCCCACCCTTTTCTGCCTGTGCCTGGAAGGTCCTCTAGCTGGATTGTCTCCACTTCTCTAAATCCACACCATACCCAGTCTGCATGGTGATTTCACTTCCAATCTCAGTGTTTTCTCACTCCTGTCAACCCCCCATAGCACCTACTGTCTTTTATAATGACCTTCTATAAATGGGTAGTTTTGTGAACCCCTGTTAGATACACCTATGCATCACTTACCCACATACTCCTGACTCGAGGGACCACTATTGCTCTTCTGTACCCCCCACGGTTTCTGGGCACATGGTGAGTAGGTAATCAACACATACGTTGAAGGATTAAATGTATTAATGAATAACTTCTGCATCTATGGGCAAGAAGCCTACTACTATACGAGGAATGATAATATGCGTTCAAAACACTTTGAGAAAAAAATGGAAACAGACTAATTGTTCATATAATAGTATAAGATTAGATTGTTATCATGAAAACAATGCTTACAACACAGCAGTGAGTGAAGAAAAAAAGATGTAAAAAAAACATAAAGAAGAGAAGAAAAGATTTCACAATCATGTTTAAGATTATTGGATTCAGAGTAGTATTTTTCTCTCTGTTTCAAAATGTTGATAATGAGGCTTATATTACTTTTATAATGAAAAATAAGAAGAAACAGCCTTTGAGTTTCTATGCAAGAGGAATATTAGTGGAATTTTGTTGTAACATGAATCTGAGGTCCACATAATTGCCATTTTTTAGAAGAAATCTAAATCTAAATCTAAACATTTATAGCAAATGTTGCTTTTTGGTAGTTCACAGACTAATAGTGAATAGGCCCTTCTATGAGTTTCATCATGGGATTTCCTTTAATAAATTCCATTTCAGGGAGAACAGTGCTGTAGCAACATGTTTATGTCTCACTACCAAAGAAAATTTCATAAGCAAACTGAACCAATTTGTTTCCTAGTGTATGTTTATCCCCATTAAGAGCTCCAAGAGTGAAAAAAAATGGTAATTATCTTAGAGGTCTCTAAATGCTTTCATGTTTTAAGCCCTGGACTGAATTAGGTCCTGAAAGATCCAATCTAATAAAAGCAACAATGTCTACTAGTAACCTGAGGAAAAGCCCCAGAACATTTTGTCCTCCAGCAAGTGACTGACCTAGATCTGGATGACAAGACACTAGACAGTGTTTCCAGGGATGGAGGGCATGTCTGCTCCCAACCCAGCTTTAAAGCTGTTATGTGTGTGTGCATGCATGAGTGTTTTTTTAAGAGAGTATACTATTCCCCAGACAGCAAAGGAAGGTGGGATGTTTTATCACTTTGTTTCAGAAGGACCTAGATACTTCAAAAAACTCGCCTAAAGGAATGTATCTAAAAGAACACATTCTACTTCCATATTTCTATAGATCAAAATACAGGTACATACAAATCATTCCAAACTCCTGTACTTGCCTCATTTCTGTTACTGCATAAGTCACACCAAAAAATGCCCAATAATCAATATAAAATTCCAATGTAATCTTTCCCACAGCTCTTTGCTCTCTGACACAGTCCCATGCAATTAGACATATTCACAACTGTGTTGTGGGGTTCCTGAAAACGTTTTTAAATCCCTTATTTAAAGAACAGCCTTTCCCAAACCCTTCCCCTTTCTCCTGCCTAGGATGCAGATGTGAGAGTCAGAGTCACAGCAGCCATATTGCAACTATGAGGGAATAGCCAAGACAAGTGCAGAGATCTTGGATCTAACATTGTTAAGGTGCTGAAATAAAACAAGAAACAACCTACCTTCAGTTTCTTATTGTTTATTTAAGTCAATGTGGTTGGATTTTCCTGTAGGTAACAGCATTCTTATCTCTTATAACCCATTGGTGGCCAACTTGCATTACTGTGGTTTATTTCTTCATTTGTTTTTCTCTTTGTCAGATTCTCTCTCTTATTCTTAGACTCACATGTGAAAGTATGTCCATTCTCCAGACATATCTCTGATATATATTCTACTAATAAAATATAAATATAAATTAATGTTTACTAGTGTATGTGCCTCAAAACATGTTTGATGATATGCTCCACCAAAAAAAAAAAAAAAAAAGAAGATGGAGGCAGAGAATAGGGAAATTTTGTGACCAAATATTTTGGAAAACATTAGATTGTCTACTTTTCTAGAGCTTTGCAATACACGTAAAACTACTGCAGACTTTGAAAAGAAGAATAAATGTAATAGCGAAATTGGGATGACATTCAGATATTTCCCAATCATATTGACCACTGAATTGATTTTTCAAGCAATCTCTTTATTTACTGACCACCTCTCAGAATTAGAGTTCTGAGGACCATATGTGGGAAACCCGTACTACATTCACCCATAATATTTAATAATTTTAATATTAATATTTTTAATATTTTAATAATTATTGTTTTATATTTTCTTATTTGAAAAAGACAGATACATTCTGACAAATTTTAGAGAAACTCCCAGGGAATTCAAACCAACAGATATGTCGACACATACCAAAGAAAGGCAAGAAGGCAAGTAGTAGTGAAATTTGTGATTACTTCCAGCTGGTTACAAATCCCCCATTTTCTTTGGCTAGAAGATTCAACCCCTGATACTGGCAGCCATGGTAACCCACATGTGCATTTCTGGATGGGGACAACTCTTTCCAGACTAAATGCTTGAGACATGACACCTTGGTTAGTCTTTGCCGCTGCTCTCTGTAAGGACATTGCTGTGATTCTGTAAAACAAACAATTCTTGCTGATCTATGACATACTTGGATTGTCATGTGTTCTTAAGATCCTTCCTTACCTTTAATGAAGAACTTGCTTTCCCTTTGGGGATAGTTTATTCTCTCAGCAGAGGCATTTGATGTACCTCTGAGGCATCGTAGGTTGTAATACTCACCACCCCCCGCATCCTTTTCCAAATGACTTACTCTGTACCATGAGCCCAGCTGTAGCTATCAGGGTGTGTGTGTGTTTTTCTTTCCTTTTGCTCTCTTCACATTGTCTCAAATTTTGAGCCAGAATAATTTAAGCACTAGGGTCTTGTCGGGTTTTGCAACCATGAACAGCCTCGCAAAGTCTAGGCGTTTTGCCAGAAATCTAAACTTTGTTGAACTATGTGAAAAGGTTAAACATTTCACAGAGTTTGGGTTTCCCCACCCCCCTACTCCCCTTCCCAGACTCTGCCTTGTTCTTAAATGTCTGTTTTATCAAGAGATGGAATAACTAATAACGTGCTGGATATAACATTTTCAACCATCACGCTGTAACCATAGTAGTGGTAAAAACCCCAAACAAACGTTAATCACATGTCTCTCCATAATCAAAAAGAGCTGAGGACAAAGAGTCAATGTAGTCTGTTTTAAGATGAAATGCCAGAAGCTTTCCATAAAATATATCTTTTTTAAATGAAGCTCTTATTCCCTGATTGTAATAATTTCTTTGTTAACAAAAAACTCTCCCAAAATTTTCCCCAACGAAATAAAATAAATCACAACCTAGGGCTTCCCTGGTGGCGCAGTGGTTGAGAGTCCACCTGCCGATGCAGGGGACGCGGGTTCGTGCCCCGGTCCGGGAAGATCCCACATGCCGTGGAGCGGCTGGTCCCGTAAGCCATGGCCGCTGAGCCTGCACGTCCGGAGCCTGTGCTCCGCAACGGGAGAGGCCACAGCAGTGGGAGGCCAGCGTACCGCAAAAAAATAAATAAAAATAAAATAATAAAAAATAAATAAAATACATCACAACCTCCCCAGTCTGGAGGAAAATATAAAATACTGTTTCCTAGCTCCCTCATTCTGGAAGCTTCCTTGTGGTTATTTCTGGGAACACTGGATGCCTGTTTATTCTTGAGGAGGATACTTCTGAGGTTCTCAAGCTCACACAATACAGATATTGAAGGGAAAGGAAGTAAAAAAAGGCCCTAGGAATCATCCTTGATTCACTCAGTTCTGCACACCCCATCTGAGCATACGCTGTCTGTATCTGTCCTAAAAGGTTTCCCACGGGGCTTCCCTGGTGGCGCAGTGGTTGAGAGTCCGCCTGCTGATGCAGGGGACACGGGTTCGTGCCCTGGTCCGGGAAGATCCCACATGCTGCGGAGTGGCTGGGCCCGTGAGCCATGGCCACTGAGCCTGCGCGTCTGGAGCCTGTGCTCCGCAGCGGGAGAGGCCACAACAGTGAGAGGTCCGCGTACCGCAAAAAAAAAAAAAAAAAGTTTCCCAAATTTGCTTACTCTGGCTGTCCCTACCACCACCATCCCAGTCCCAGCTGCCACCCTCTCACCTGGGCTCCCACAATGGCCTCCTAACTGGCCTCCCTTTTTCCTCCCTGCCTCCATTCTCCCCAGAGCTGCCAGGACATCCGATCTCCAGAGCCTTAGAATAAAAACACAATCTTCTTATTCTACTTCGTAAAGCTCTTCTGAAAACCCTTCTTCATCTTAAACTACCTCCTCCTTTCCTATCACACTCCGGCCACTCAGGTGCCTTCTTTCTCTCCTGCAAACACCCCAAGTTTATACCTGTCTTAGGGCCTGTGTGGGGCAGGCCATCACCTCATCTTTGTATAGCTGGCTCATCCCTGCCATGAGCTCTCTGCTTAAGTGTGGTCCCTCTAGAACAGCCTTCCCTAATCACACAGTCTAAAAACGCTTCTCCCCAAATCCTCTTATTCTCACTCAGATTCCCTTTTTAAGACTCTACACAGCACTTTCCCTATCTGATCTTTTCTCTAGCTCCCCATTTATCACCTGTCTTCTGATTCCCTCCCACTGGATATGAGAGGAAATTACAAGTGTACAGCTGTATCTTCAGTCCCTATAATAATGCTTGGGACATAGGAAGGACAAAATAAATAGGTATGGAATGAATACATGAGCAGGACAAGAACTGAAAACTGGGTGCTTATTCCAACTCTTGTGGCCCAGCCATGGGAAAATGTAACAAGACCCAGAGAGCAGGTACTTTGGGATAAGAGTGTGTCAGAGGTTGGACATCCTGATGAATGTCTTGGGGTAGGCCATTAGCCTTTACTAACTAAACCAGAGAAAATAGAGTTACTGACATAAACAGAGAGAGCTATATTTGGCTTCACTCGCGGGGAAATGAACTTTTCCAGGAGGCTATTTGTGTCTTTGACATGTTTGGTATAGTTTAAGCTACTACTTTGCAGGGCAATTTCCTGAGAAAAATGTCCTTAAGCAGAGAATAAATAATTTTTCCTTAATGTATTAAGGTAAATTACTGCAGATTTTCTCCTGGATAGTGATGAATTTTTAAGTTTACAAATACTGTTAAGTGAAGTAGCAGTATTTCAGCAAACAGCCAACTTAGATGACTCATATACATAGGTTGAAAGTTATATCTGCCAACAAAGATCAGAGCCAAAGTTGGTCACTGGAAAAGTGCTTAACCAAACTTCGGCTTCTAAAGTGGGTTTCATGTGGAGCCAGGATTAACAAGGGAAAGCATGACCAGAATGGAATGTGAGGTTGAGTGCTGCAGAGAAGATGTCCCCGGGGCTGTGACCTGCTTTTGGTCAGCAGCCCTGGGAGCTGGGTTTGTTTCAATCTTATATAATTTTGCTCTCATGACCAGTCAACGGGATAGGAAGAAAATGGGAAAAGAGCCTGGGTGAGCAAACACACTGAAATATGTTTCTGAATATAAGGGAAAAGGTAAAGATCATCGTACGGTCATTCTGGGAGAATGCAGATAATGGCCAATTTACTGATAAGGGGAAAGGCAGGGAAGTCGACTATTCCCAATTTCATAAATAATAAAGTTTACAGGAGGCACCGTTTTCCTGAGATTCATGCTTTCACATGGCCAAAGTGAAACCTGAATGTGATAATATTAGTTATCATCACAGCAGAGAGCTTCTTATAAAAATGTTGTATAACCATCGACCATGCAATAGAATTGTGTGAAAATGTGAGGTGTTAATCATGTTAAGCATCTAGATATTCCCAAAATCTAACAGGAGAAAGTATATGATAAGGAAAAGGATTGCAATTCCTTTTGAAGAACAACCTGAAAAGGAGAATTATAGACTTGGATCAAAGAAGCCATTGCTCTCTTTCATCTGTTTATTTGACAAGTATTTATTGGGTGATACTTTGTGCCAAGTACTACATCAGGCATTGTGGACATAAAGATAAATAAGTTACAGATCTGAAAATACATTTCAGGAATGTGGACTATAGTAACCCGTATAAAATAGGCAGTGATTGTAGCAGTGGTGTCAGGTCAAGGGAAGGATTGGTTGATAAAATAAGAGCAGTTAAGGCCTTGAGTTCTTTCTGGAATGATTGATTAAATACTTCTTTTTCTTTCCACTTATCCCTCCATCACAGTTCAGTGAATGCTGCTAAAGTAAAACTTATTTGATCCCTTTTTTGTACAGGTATTCTAATCCCTAAAGATAAGGAAAGAAACTTCTAGACAGGTCTTTAAAATAGTAACAATGTCTCCTAAAATTCTCCATCCTCATCATCTCTACAAAATCCCCCCACCCCGCCAAAGTGAGATGGTTTCCCTTAATTATAGTTATTGCATTAAATAAGAAGATCCTGCTCACCAACTTTGATGCATTTTAGCTGCATTTGAATCATTCAGTTTCCTGATTTTTTCTAACTTTAACATTTCTTTGCCAGCAGAATATAATTTTTTTAATTATATTTGATTGGATCCATTCATTCATTCAACAAATGTTTACCACTTTGTGCATCCACTTTGTGCCAGCTACCGAACTAGGCAACAGGAAGAGAAAGACAAGCAGGCACAACTGATCCTGCCTGAGGCACTGACATCCCAGTGAACACGAGTAAACAGCGAATTCCAAGAGTGTGCCAAGGACCAAGACAGAAGATAAGTACCAGGAACCATGAGGGCACATTATCAGACAGTCTTGGGGTGTCAGGAAAATTTTACAGGGGAAACAACATCAAACTGAAACATAAAGGATGACAAGAGTTTATCCAAGTAGAGAACAGAGGGAAGAATGTCCTAATCAGAACTAGACATATTTTCAAAATTCCAGAGATGAGAGATACATTCCAGAAATTACAAGTATGTAGCTATGTATATTGGGGGGTGGGGAATGGGAGTGGAGGTGGGATGGAGGGGTGGGAGATGTGGACTGCACTCAAGTTTTCAAGGAGGTAAGCATGAGAGAAGTTGTAAAGGGTCTCATAAGCCATATTAAAGATTTTGAATTTCATCCTGAAGGCAATGGGATGGGAGCCTTTGGAAGTTTTTAAGCAGGGGAGCCATGAAAATAGATTTCTATTTTAAACAGTAACACTGACTACAGACTGAAAAACAGATTTGAGGAAAACATGGATTATGGTAGCTTATACAGAAGTTGAAGGTGGTCAGAGCAATGGTGTCACAGGCCAAAGGAGGGACTGTTTATCAGGAAGGGAGAAAACTGAGCATGTTAAATATTGATGTTAACAAATCCATATGAAAGATTGAAGATATAAAGAGAGGGGATAATCAGTAAAGTAGTCCTTGAGGACATACGATGTATTGTGATCCAGAGTGCAGACTGAGGAAGCAGCCTTGGAGGAGACACATCTCCCATTGGAACAGGAGGAAAGAGGAAATGGTGGACATGGATGAAGATCAAGTTTTAAATTCAGTGTCAGGAATTGAGGGAATTCTCTTGCTTTTCTTTTCTCTGAGATCTTCTAGCAAGATTTGCTGCTAAGAGTGACAGGGGAGGAATTAGGGTAAGAAGTTTGAGAAAAGTAAGGAATCTGCAATTGTCACACTGGAAAATGGCACAGAATGATGCCGAGTACACACAGAAGAGTCTCTGGGTAATGCTGAATGTTTGGTTGAGATCAAAGCCATACCTTTCTAGTGTCATGAATCTGGCCAGTTGTGTGAATTCTCTAGAGAGCAGACATTTGGAATGACTTAGCTTTAAGGTGGGTATGGAGGAAGAACAAAAGGGCAAATGAATCTGAGGACATTGACCCAAAGGGTAAAGCATGGAATGAAAGCTGGAAACAAATAAAATCAGGATGGGGAAGACGGATGGAGATAATAAAAGGGGCAAGAAACGACCTCTATGAAGTAGGAGGTCAAGTGTAATGGGTGTCATTGTGTATGGGATCCTGAAGGAAGGGAGGTTGATGTGGAACAGTTGCATAATGAATTTAAATATTCAGAGGTGGAGACAAGTTCCAGGAGATGACAAGATCCAGTTGTATACAGGGGAGTGAGCAGCTGAAGAGACCTGGAAGAGAAGGTCATTGGAAATATGACTGTTAAGGAATTGAGAGGCAAGGTGCTGGTGGTCATCTACAGAGACATGCAGGAATGGCCGAACCCAGGGAAGACAAGTAGCTGCTAACATCTTGAGTAAGCAAGGGTATGGTCACATTGGCAAGTAAGTTCAATGAATAGAGATAAAGATGATACAGTCAGATAGCCTGAGCCCCAATGGGGCAGTGGTTCTTACGTGAGGGTGGATGAGTACAGTAAGTCTCCTACGTACAAACCTTCAAGTTGCAAATTTGCAAAGATGCAAACGTGCATTCACATGTCCAATCACATAAGTTAGTTCATGTGTCTGGCATACACTGTCACACGTGTGCATCCCCTACAAGAGGTTATGCAGCTTGTCCTCTGTCTCCTGTTGCTGACGATCCTTCAGCTCCACCATCTCCCACCTCCTCTCCCTCCTCCAGTCAGTAACTCTTCTTGCCTGTTCACTCAATGCCAGCCCCTGTATGCCAGCTGTTGTACTGTACTACTGTACTTTGCAAGGTACTGTACTGTAAGATTAAAAATGTTTTCTTTATTTTTTGTGTTTGTTTGTTTTTTATGTATTATTTGTGTGAAAAATCTTATAAACCTATTACAGTATACTACTATATAGCCAATTGTGTTAGTTGGGTACCTAGGCTAACTTTGTTGGACTTACAAACAAATTGGACTTACAAACATGTTCTCGGAATGGAACTCATTTGCATGTAGGGGACTTACTGTAGTAGTTTGAAAGAAGCAAAAGAAAGTGATGCTCAGCCTGAGGAGTGGATAAATGAGGTGTGGACAAATCACCTGACTCTACTTGAGAGAGCTTTGGGGATAGCGATTTCCTTAGGAGCAGCCAGGTATCTGAGCCAGGAGGTGGACAGAACCAACAGAGATGGGGGGAGGATGGAATGATGCTGGTTAACTACTGAGGAGGGTTCCACGAGTCACAGGTGAAAATCTGAGATGGTGGGGAATCATTCAAGGTTGGCTAGTGGAAGAAGAATACCTGAGAAAAGAAGTAACTGGAAGGTCTTAGGTCTTACATGCTGATCAAGGACGTTAGAGATGTGAGGCTTGGTGCATTCAGCTGCCCTCCGGGTTTCCAAAGAATGAATCACACTTTTCCCCTTGGAGGTGTAGGCACTTTAGGCTGCTTAGAAGGATTTAGTTACAGACTGGATTCAGTTTTGCTCACTAGGGAGCCCAGCTGAAGAACTCATTCTTTTCATTGTATTCACTGTCAGATAGACAGTGTTAGAAATTTGATATGCGTGTGTCTGTATTCAAGTTTTCTCTATATAGTTGTATTTTATTAGATTTTATTTAAATAGATTTAATAAGTTAAACCCCTTATGAATGTTTCACATTTGTGGAAATATATTTATTCTTTTCATTTAACAACATTCACTATTTAGACAAAGGATTATTTGATCTCCAAGCCTCACCTGTTAGGAGGGGCAGGAGTCACTGGGGCTACAGCTGTCCGTCAAAGCCTGGACTTTTGACCAAGTGCTAGTCTCCAAAGGATAGAAGAACTCTCTCTTCTTAGGACATTCTTCTCTAAGTGTCTCCAAGAGCCAAGACCGCAGGGAGGCTGGTTCCTCAGCTCCTTGTGGGGAGGCTGCCAAGGCAAATGGTAGCTCCTAGAAGTACCACCAGATAGCTGCAACCTCTGCTGGCTGGGGGACTCTGATCACTCTTCGATTTAAAAAACAATCTATATATTTTTTAAATGATCACAAACTTACAGAAGAGTTGGATGTTCAGTACAGAACATTTTATTTTTCTTACCCATTTGAGAGTAAGTTGCTGAACAGATGCCCTATTACCCATGGATTCTTTATTGTGTGTTACCTACAAACAAGAACATTTTCCTGTGTAACCACAATACATCCATCACGTCAAGAAATTAAGAGTGATGCTTAATCGTGATACTACCATTTTAATTCTCAGGCTCCTTTTACATTTTACACATTTTCCCCACAATATCCTTTATAACAAAAAAATTCAGTCCAGAATCACAGGTTTGGTTGTGCTGTCCCCAACCTCCTGCAGTCTGGAACAGATTCTCAGTCTTCCCTGACTGCTGTGACACTTTAGAAAATTACAAACCAGCTACTTTGTAATAGGTCCCTCACTTTGACTTCATTGGATGTTTCCTCTTGATTAGATTCAGATTGTGAATTCTGGCAGGAATATTTCAGAAGTGAAAACATGTTCTTCTCACTTAATTCCATCAGATGGCAAGTGATTTCTATTTGTGCATTACTGACTAGGTTTACTTTTGTCTTTTGGGTGAAGTGGTGTCTGCAAAGCTTCTCTACTGTAAAGTTCCTCCTTTCCCTTTAGAAATTAATAATTATTTTGTAGGGAGATACTTTAAGACTATATGAATATCCTGATGCTCTTCAAATTTTCAATTTAGTCATGAATTTATTTATATCTAAGTGGATTTCCAATTTTATTCAATGGGTTTTAATCGACTACTGTCATTATTTTTATGCTCAAGTTGTCCCAAATTTGGACAGAAGGAGCCCATTCATGGTGGCTTCTGTTTCCTTTTGACATGTCCCCAACATCCTTCTAGTACTTCCTTGCTTTCTGGCACAATATGTCCTATCTTGTATTTTCCCTGCCTCACCGCTGGAATTATCCACTTCTTCAAAGAGCCCTGGTTCCTTTGCTTGGAAAATAGTATTTAAAAGCTAAGATCTGAGTGCTAGATGTGCTCATTGCTGTTGCGGTGTCACTGCCCCAAGGCTCTTTTGTTGGAAAGAGCCAGGAAATATGTCAGTGGATGCATATCTGAATCACTTCCATATCCATCCATTTACACCTTTAATTATTTCTATATCTATTTACCTACCTAACCATTGATCATCTGTCTGTTTATCTACCTATCATCCATCTATCTATATATCTACCCATCATCTATTTACCTATCTACCTATCATCTACCTATCCATCTACTATCTATCTATCACAGACCCTGCGTTCACTTGAATACTTGCAAGTCCAGTCCAACATAACAGGGCTTATTCTCGTTTCCGCCCTTTTTGGATTTCTAACTCCCTTCTCCTAAAGTGAGAAAGCTGTCTCCACTTATTGTTAATATGCTTACTTAATTGGTCAACCCCACTGACAGGTCTTCCCCCGTGTGGCTGTCTGCTCTCTCTGTCACAGCTCTGATTCCATATTCTGTCCTCCACGTGGACAGCTGCTCACCTTACCTGGGCTCTGACACTTCCTATCTCCCCTTTGCAGGGAAATCTTCCTCATCTTACTGGAGCTCTAATACCCCTCACTATGTCCCCCATCTCTCCTCTACTTGGTCTCCAACACCCCACCCGAGGTCATTCTCAACATGGACGCTCTCCTGTCCCTGCTTGAGCTCTGCCACCAGCACCAGGCGAGCACTGCTTGAAGATGCTCTTCTTATCCTGCATTAGGCTCAGACTCCCTGGCCTAGGACACCCCTTACCCTGCTCAAGTTCTGACACTCAATGACAGCTTCCCATTTCCTCTGCATAGATGCCCTCCTTACTCAGATGGGGCTCTGGTTCCCCACCCAAGCTTCCCCTCTTCTTTGCAGGGATACTCTTCTTGCCCTGCTAGGGCTCTGACACCAATGTCCTAGTGTGGACCACCTTCACCCCGCTTGCACTCTCAGCCCCTGCCACCCCTCCCTGACACACACATACCTAGGATGTCTGCTTTGCTCCATCTAATGGACTTAGGACAGAATTTTTCAGGGGAGGAAGAGAATGGCTCTGAAATGCTTTGAACATGGACACTGAAGGCCTTCAAGATGTCTTCAGAATTGTGATTTATCATGTTTTAATCTTAATCATTATAACTAATTATTATCACTGTTATCATACTAATGATAATTAGTTATCATTGTTATGTTACCAATTTATCTGAGATGAATAAAATTTAGTGAGTTATTGGTATTTCATAAAATATAAAACTAGCCTTTTCAATTTCAAAAATAGCCTTTCAATTTTGAGGAAAGATTTATTTTATCTGATTATCCATCTCCCATGAGCAGATGGAGTGGTCCACCCATAGCATCTTTGTCATTGAAAAGCTTTTGAGGATTGCAGGTCTATAGCAACTGCTTCATAAGTAATTTAAAAAAACATGAAAAATTCTAATAATTCTTCATAATCATCATAGTTTTAAGGAAAGTCTGGCTTTAGTCATGATAGAACGAGCTCTTTGGATCACAGTTACTGCCTGGCAAATGCCATTTTCTTCAATTCTCTTAATTTTTTATGCACATTTTGGGTGTGACGTAAACTAAGAATATTGATGGCATTTTTATCATTTTTAATGAGATCAGAAAATCAATTTACAAAATGTTAACTTTGTAAAGAACTCATTCTTTTCATTGCATTCACTGTCAGAAAGACACGGTTAGAAATTTGATGTGCATGTGTCTGTATTCAAGTTTTCTCTATATAGTTTTATTTTGTTAGATTTTATTTAAATAGATTTAATAAGTTAAACCCCTTATTAATGTTTCACATTTGTGGAAATATATTTATTCTTTTCATTTAGCAACATTCACTATTTAGCCACAGATGTACTACCAATTCTCTGTTTTACTTTTTCATTTCAATAGCATGAATGTGTTTCAATAATAACCAGTTAAAAAGTGAAACTGTTGATATGTTTATTCACTTTTGTGTAGCTCAAAAAAAGAATGAGCCAGATATTATTGATTTTATTTTTTCCCCTTGAAGGTTTTTATGTTTTGTAAAATATATGTGTAGTCATTTCTTAAAACTAGCACATTTCACCCTATTTCTGCACGAAGTTCGATTTAAAATAAGCTAGTTTGAAATTCAACAGTGGCCAAACCAGAATGTCATTTTCCTCCTGGAAGGGAGAGAGTAATTTCTCTTCCCTGATATAAATGGAAAGAAATTCATTATTTTTCTCTGATATGAACTTATATACATTTTATAGGCTTTTCCTTTTTCTGAGACCGCTAAAACTGCAGTAATTTTAGCAGTATAGTTTACTTGTATTTATTTTTCAGTAGTCCATTATTTTAAAAAATATATGACAATACACCAATCAAAGATTTTGCAATATAATGTACAATACAGATTTCAATAAAGGCTACAATACTGTGTTATATAATTTGTTAGTTTTACTATACACAAGTTCACCTTTAAACAATGGATTTGATTGTGTGCAACATGCTGACAATGAGTGTTGATCAGTTTCTAACCTTGTTGGAAATTCTCTCAATCCTTTTTTCTATTTTACCTTTATTTTCTTTTTATCTTGAAACAACACATTTTTTCTATTAATATATGAGATTTAGGAGTAATTTTTTCTTTTCTGCTTGCATTACAAAATGACAATGAATGCGTGTCCCTCCTAGAGTGTGGTTTATGATTTAATAATGCCACAGCTCCTGGTCCTGTCAGTATTCTTCCCTCTGTAAGCATATTTCCAGGCCACAATCTCAGGCACACCTCATGTCATGTGGAGATCAGGAATAAACAGCAAATCTCATAAGCGGTCTGCTTTTTAGCACCACATCAGGAGAAATGTAAATTTTTACCATATAGTTTTTCATTCCACTGAAGCTTTTCCTTTGGCTAACTCATAAAAATTTATATTTTTCACTTAGAGTGCTTTAATACTTTTACCAATCTAATCACTGAATATATATTTGTTTTCAGTGAATTACCTTGAAATTCTGCCTTTCATTTAAAAGACAAAATGTACCTTTTCACATTCTAAAGTATAATGTAATTAAATTATGCATACAGTTTTTATTATAAAAGGCTTATGGAGCCAGTGATAGTCTATGAAAAGGAATAATTTAAAACAAATGCTATCCAATTTTTAAGTCTGGAAAATGTTTTGTAATATTTGGTATAAAGCAGATGAAACATAATATTTGACCAAAATAATATCTATTATACACCCTCTTACTTCTTCTGAAACTTTGTTCCCTAAACTCAAATGAATGAATTTCCCCTGGGGAAAAATGTCCCTCATCTACAATCAAATTCTTGATTAGATTGACACGTGGAGTTTGGTGTGATGGATTAGACCTTCCCCCACAATGTTACTTTAAGTTGCTTGAAGCTTTCAGAGGAAGCTGGAACTAATTTTTTAAATTTCCATAACACACGTGTCCAGTCGGTTGAACTAATGACTCAACTCCATCTTTCAAAGATAGAGTAAGGCTCGGTACAAATGCAGAAAGTTCAGGTTATGCTAATGAGAACCATTTGGTCAGCTGCTTAATACTTACTGGACATGATAATCATATTGCCATATAGGCAGTCAACTCCACTGAATGGTATGGTTTTTAAATCCATAGGTATGCAAGAAAATCTCTCAGCTCACTGTACCTTCAAGCTGTTTTCAGCTCCGAGATATGTTAAACCAAAGATGTGTGACTCCGAGGCAGCCCTGGGAAGGACAAAGGGAAAGGGAAAGTTCTGGTCCTCAGCGGTGACCCTGCTTATGGGACAGTGAAACAGTGTGTATAAGAAAGCAGCCAACCTGTGAAGATTTAGTCATAAGATTGAGATGAAAAGATGAAAGTGGGGAGAGGAAAGGAGTTATGAAAAATCAGGAAGGGATTAAATTTCAATAGTGAACACAGATGATATGACAGAGGAGAAAAATGGTATTTACCAGGTGTCAAAAGTTCCACCTGTGGGGACAAGGTGAGGTGGGTGGGAAATGGGGTCAAGGAGCATCTTGTTACTTATACTGAGAATAGCTACGGTGACACTACTAAATGAGAAAATTAACTTCATTGGTCTTTGGTATTATCTTACAGTTCAAATTAAAATGGAAAAAGTAGCTCCCTCGCTGCGATCTTTTGAAAGTCAGACCTCAACACAAGGGTCTGTCTTAAAAAAAGAAAAAAAGAAAAAGAAAAAAACCCTACAACAAATAAGTAAACTAATAGTTCTGGCCAAACCTTCATATTAATTTTATAATTTCCATGGGCCTATAGTCATGGACCCACAGCTAGAGGATCCCAAAACTCTCTGCCTTATCGGCTGTTCTCAGGACCCTCCTAATAAACTATGCCATTTAGAATGAATTAACCTTCTCCTTAGGCCCCGCTTGTGAACTCCATACACACACACACACACACACACACACACACACATGTAAATATATATGTTGTATGTACGTATGTATGTATGTAGGTTAAGAATATTTCTTGAGCAATTACATTCTGATGCTAATTACATTCGTATGCTGTTTATATATGTTATATGTGTACAGCTAATAATCAAAAATAAGATCTAAGTAGTAAATGCTGCCATACACTCTCCCGGTGCGACCAAATAGTAGCACAAAGAGGAAGCTGGACATTCTAATAATAGCAAAAATTGTGAGATACAGAGAAGGTTGTTGTTCCAGACTGAGAGGAACATATACAGAGGTTGGCAGGAAGCACTCAGTAAGGAGATACGTTTATAGACTGTGCAGTGAGGAAGAGAGGCTTTCTTATTTAGCAAATATTTTCTGTCTCTAGATGGTTTCTGCCAGCATTTTGCAAAGGATGTTTCAAGAAACAATGGTTCCAACGATGCTCTGGTTACAAAAAAAAAAAAAGTTTCATGTTTAAATGAGTGTGAAAATGTGACATATTAAACTCCAATCTTGGAGATTCATAATATATGTGAACAAAATCAAGGCTATGTAATGTTATACAGTTTTTGAAAACCCATTTAAAATAGCCTCATTTGGGCTCCCTGTAACAGCCCAACTGTTCTGCAATATACAATTTTTTTTAAATGGATAGATTTTTCCACTTTTCTTCTTCAAAATAGCTTAGCTCTTCCTCATCTGTTTAGTTTTGCAAATTAATATTAGAATTTTTTCAAATTAAAGCAACTCTGAATTTTTAATGAGAATTCGTTAACACTTTAAATTAATTGGGAAGAACCAGTATGTTTATTTGAATAAATCTACTGTTTAAGAACAGATCACATCTTCATTTGTTGGAGTCACTATTTATGGAAAGGAAAATTACTCAGTAAATGTTTAAAGTTTTCTTTATATGGGATTTATCATATTTTGTTGCTATTGCTAATACTGTTAGTGAGATCTTTACTTTCAGCTAATAGAGTATTTAGGTATTTAGCGAATACTCTAGTTTTTTCTCTACATTTACTGTATACCAGCCAGATATCTATTGGAATTCTTTTTTAGATGACTTCCTTTGGTTTTCTGGATGAATTTATATGATCTTAAAATAATAATAATTTTGTACTTTTATTTTTATGGATAAACCTGTTTCTGCTTTGTATCTTGTATTGGTTTGAAATGTAAATGTTAAGGGTAATGACACCCATTTTTGATGTTAAATGATATGCCTGTAGCTTCTCACTATTAAATAAAATGTTGGCAATTGCTTTGAGGTGAGGCCTAATTATCTTGTTAAGGAATTATTCTTCAAGTACGAGATCACAGACAATTTTATACAGAATTAGAGGTTTCATTTTATCATGGGCTTTCAAAATATTTCTCAAAATCATATGGTTTATCATTACTAACCTTTTGAAATAATTATATTAATTATGTTAATAGATACCCTAATAAATAAACTACCCTTATATTCCTGGCTAACGTGAGTTAATTATGTTGGATTTCTTCTTAAATATACCAAGGAATATGATTTACTATTATTTAAGATTCTTTGTATATACATTCCTAACAACTGTTCTGAGATTTTTTTTTTTGGCTGGGAGGGAGGGGGAGAGGAGGAGAATCTTTTCCAGGTGTCTGTAGCAAGGATACTGTCTATCATTTTATATGCTCTGGAACAATTTATTATTTTAATATACAGTATAAGAAATATGAGGTCCTTAAAGATTGCTACAAGTTACTACAAAAACATGTAACCTAGAAACCTATAAGAAATTTTTTAAGTGGAAATTTTCATTTCATAATTATTGATCTGTTAAGATATCTTTTAAAAATTGCTGTTTAAAATTTCTCTCTGTGTGTCAATTTTGGTAAAATTTAGCTCCCCATTAAAACAGATTTGTCTGTTTTCTTGCATTTATCAAAAAGAAGAAAGCAAAGCAGGTATTGTTGAAAAAAGAGGAGTTGGATTAAAGTAAATTTGGGAAACATTAGACGGAATGAAGTTTAATAGGTTTGCTTATTGTAGAACTCAAGAATTCTCTAAGAGTCCTTTGCAACTAGATAGGCAGGTAGGTACATACATACATACAGGAAATTATAGAGCAATTTTTAAAATATTGCTGTAATTTGCCTATGAGTTTTATCCATATTTTTAAATTAAGCATAATTTGTCTTCATTTAAACACCTTTTATAGTTTAAGAAAGCATGATACTTCCCTGACTGACTTTCCCTGTCCTCTGTGGTTGTGAGTTATGTGATGGTCACCTCTGGTCAGTCAACAGATCTTCTTGAGGGTTCAATATAATCAGAGTTATTTCCCCTTTGACCTTGAACCCTGGTCTATATTTTCCCTTAGGCATTACTTGGATGTTTTCTCTTTAGAAAGGGTTAGAAGTGCTGTTGACTGCCATTCAGGAAAGAAATGCTGACTAAAGACTAAATTAAACCAGAGCATATCAGAGTTGAGGATTCTCTAAAAAAAAAAAAAAATGACCTAAATGAGGGAAAACATAGACAAACATTTCTTATACAAAACAACACTATCCATGGTGTACAGAACCATTGTTAGCTAAGGGCTTTAGAATGCTTGACCAGTGATACACTGAAGGTAACAGCTGATTATCATTTTTGGACGACTGGGACTGGATCCACCAGCAGACACAGCACAGACTCACACATGCCTTCACACAGATACTCATACACATCCCTGAACTTTATGTAGTCAAAGCAAGTGAAAGACACATAAGAGGGGAAAAGATAAACTTTACCTCTTTCCATGAAATCCTGCCATTTGCAACATGAAAGGACTTTGAAGGTATTATTTGAAGTGAGATAAGTCAGAAGGAGAAAGACAAATACGGTAAGATTTCACTCCTATGTGCAAAAACCAGAAAAACCGAATGAACAAACAATAAAACAAAAACAAGCTCATAGATACAGAGAACAGATGAGTGGTTACCAGAGAGGAAGGGGATACGGGGGTGGGTGAAAGGGGTGAAGGGGGTCAACTGTATGGTGACAGATGATAACTAGACTTTTGGTGGTGCTCACTCTGTAGTGTATACAGATGTCAAATTACAATGCTGTACCCCTGAAACTCATAAACACACACACACACAAACAGTGAACCCTAGTGCCAACTATGGACTTTAGTTAATAATTATGTATTAATATTGGCTTATCAGGTGTGACAAATATAGCACACTAAAGCAAGATGTAAATAATAGGAGAAACTATATGCAGGGGAAGACAGAGTATAAGGAAACTCTCTACTTCCTGCCTGATTTTTCTATAAACCTAAAACTGCTCTAAAAATTGTCTATTGGGACTTCCTTGGTGGTCCAGTGGTTAAGAAGCGGCCTTCCAATGCAGGGGATGGGGGTTCGATTCCTGGTCAGGGAACTAAGATTCTACATGCCGTGGGGCAACTAAGCCTGCGTGCTGCAATGAGATTCTGCATGCCGCAACTAAGACCCGATGCAGCCAAATAAATAAATAAATATTTTTTTAAAAAAATAAAAATTGTCTATTAATTAAAAAAAAACAACTTTACCTCTTTCTAATTTTTCCCAGACCCATACCATACAAGATCCACCTGAATGCTGAGTCATGAATGCAGCTTATTTAATCTGCTCACATGCCATTGTGTGTCACCAACTAGGAACCATCATTTGCTCCATGTGTTCCAGTGGCTTTCCAGAAGCACAGACTCTTTAGACCTCATTAGACCTAATCAGCTGGGCCATGCACGACCCTGAATGAGGAGGCTCTTAGCACTCAAAGGAGAGAGTAGCGACCAACATGGAAATATCCTCATGTAGTTTTGTCACTTAACAAGAAAAATGGGCCCTAAATTTGTGTCATTCTTAATGTGCTCACTAAGCCCACGTTTCTGAAATAACAACTGCAGAGTAAACACTAAAACCAAAATAGGTGAAAACTCACTGGAGAGTTTACTGTGATCCATAGATTCAAAGCAAAAACTGTCTTTGGCATCTGATAGAATACTCATCCAGGCCACAGGCCCAGCCAGGTCTTGGGTGTGCTCTTTGTGGCCCTGGATTCTCCAGCCATTCTAGAACTTGGCCATTCAGACAGAAGAACAGAGGCCGTAGCAGTACATCGGATGCTGAGATGGGAAAGGCCTTTGAGACCAGGAGCTTTGTCTTTTGCTGCAGCAGACATGGTCCTCCTTAGGCCTGACCCCACTTTCAAACTACCAGGAGTGGTCTCTTGGTCTGGGGGAATCTAGTGCTGACACTGCCCTTGGCAAAAGCAAAACAAGAAAACATCCACAGTTCTCATTTTCGTGGTTTTGGCCAAGGCAGTTTCCTATGACCTCTCCATACCATGAAATGTGATGGATGCATTGTCTAGGCGCCCTTAACCTGCACAACCATGCTGGCAGGAGTAGCGATTCCAGCCCGTTCAAATGGTTTGCTCTTGAAAAAGCAAGATGTCCAGGAAGCAGTCACCATCCCCTCCCGGTAGGGAAAGGGCCAGTAGCTGTGGGCAGCCAGAGGTATCCCCTGGGCTACAATGATCTATACCTTAAAAATGACTGCAGGTTACCAGGGGGGAAATTGGGGAGGGGGGCAATACATTGGGAGATTGAGATTGACATATGCACACTATTATATAAAAAATAGATAACTAATAAGGACCTACTGTATAGCACAGGGAACTCTTCTGTAATGACCTATATGGGAAAGGAATTTAAAACGAGTGGATATATGTATATGTATAACGGATTCCCTTTGCTGTACACCTGAAACTAACACAACACTGTAAATCAACTAGACTCCAATAAAATTTTTTTAAAAACTGACTTTGGAACAGAAACACCTGTGTGCTGTATTTTAAGGGACAGAGTGTTTGAATAGGCAAATAGCAAAATGAAGCAGTCTCTGTGGAAATCACTCACACACCTCCATCGATAGAGTCTGGAATCCTGTTTCTATCCACATTCCCTGGAACAGAACCCAGCGCAGCCATCTGACTACAGCAAAGAGAACTCGCCTCATCTATTGGGGTTTCCTGCCACTTTTGACAACTGGGGCACTTGCCTCTATCTGTTTACCCTGACTCTCTCCTTCCTGGGCGCTCTAAATACAATCCTTCTCCACTAGACCACAGACTCTCCAGCTTTTCAGAGCTGGCTGGAAGCCACTGGAGCATCCATCAGGTTCTGAAGACAGCTCCAAGCAGCCAAAAGGAGAGGCTCACCTAAAACACTAATGGAGGAGAAGAAGTCACTGCAGGTTGAGGGAGCAACCAGGTGGAAGGAAAGCCCATTTCAGCACAGCTCGGAAACTGGAACCAGCGAGGTGACATGATTCATCAGGTTGAACCCTTGACCTCTGATCCTTTGTGGCTCCTCTCTGCCCTGGCATTTTTCACTGCTTCCATTTATTTCAAGGAACCAAGGGTACCTACTGTAGGTACCAGACCCCATGCTAACTGTGTGTCGCAGGGAGGGGGACAAGATGAAAAAGACTGAGCTCTGTCAACTGTCAGCTCTATGAAAGCTTTACCTCCCTGGTAACTGGAGCAGTTCCTGAATGGCATTACGACCCCAGCACCTAGAGCAGTTCCTGAACAGTATCAACTCCCCAGTATCTGGAACCGTACAGGCATACAGTAGGCATCAAATAAGTATTTGCTGAATCAATGAAATAACCGTAGTTACTGCTCACAGCCACTCACTTGGAGCAGCTTGAGACCAGGAGATGCAGGCGTTATTAGCAAACAGACCCAGGGCTCTGCTCGGCTCTATTGCAGATCAGGGGCAAGATTTACACCAAAGAGGAGAAGCTGCATTGCTAGCATCGCCTTTGTCTCATCCATCACGTGAAACTCCATAAACTGAACCCTATAAATCGAGTCCCCTCTCTTCCTAATCCCCCTGTCCCTTTGCTTCTCCGAGGGCCACTGCGAGCTGCAGCCTCGGGGCCCCAGAGCTCTGCACGGTGGCTAGCAGGCAGGAGGCTGCTCCTGGCTGCTCCCGAGGCAGGTACGCAGCCGGGTCAGCGGGGAGTCGGGGCTCCCTGGGCCTGTCACTCAGGAAGCACAGTGATCCAGGCTCACTGACAGCCTCCGGACCCAAGGGGATAAACCTGTCCTCACCTCTGATCCTACACCAAATCAGAGGGAGCCTCTCCTGCCATCCCTAAATCTCCTTTGCCCACGTGTTCCTGCCGTGGCTATTGTTTCCTCTTGCTTATTCACACAGGACTGAGTGGGTGGGGATGGGAGTTTGGATGTGGATTCAGCTAAGGAAATGCCAAGGAGGAAGGAGAAGACAAGGAAACCATTTTCCAGAAGTGCAATTAATTTCCAGCAAAAATATAAAAAATTACTGACAGTGATTTTTTTTTAAGTTCAGTCAATTGAAAGGATTGGAACTAGAAGAAGGTTTGAGTAAAGAAGAAATTCCTTCTGTAAATCAATTCCTGGCCGCTCAAAATACCCAGGATAGATTACAATATGAAAGAAATGATGTTGACCGTATATTGTCAAAATATGCACATATATGCATATATTTCTGATTTGTTTTAAATAAATTATATACTAGTAAAATTCACTAATAGCATAGAATATCTTCCAACTATCTCAACTGATTTAAACTAAGCTGTTCTACCTGTCTGGTTGTGGGTGTTTTAAGGCATGACCATGGGCAGATTACTATTCTACGTGCAGATCTTATAACTTTAAATCGTATTGTGCTGTAAGAGACGGGCTTTACAGCCAGGTGACCTGGGTTCAGGGTCTCACTCAGCCATTTACTATGTCATCTTGGGCAACTTTCCTGCATTTTTTTTTCATCTATAAAATTGTGGACCATCATAATAATACAATGGTCCTTTCTTATCCACAGGGGACGTTCAAGACCCCCAGAGGATCCCTGAAACCGTGGATTGTATAGAACCCTCTATATACTATGTTTTTTCCTAAATTGATGGGTGGGTAGTATAATCAGCATGGATACACTGGACAAAGGGATGATTTCCACCCTGGGCGGAATGAAGAGTGACAGCGTGAGATTCCATCATGCTGCTCAGAATGACATGCAGTTTAAAACTTATGAATTGTTTATTTCTGGAATTTACTGGTTAATATTTTGGGGCCTGGGTTGACCACAGGTAACTGAAACTGCGGAAAGCAAAACTGCATGTAAGGGGGAACACTGTACCTACTTCACTGGATTGGTGTAAGCATTACATGAGGTAATATGGGTGCGTAAAGACTGAAAAAGTGCCTGGAACAGAGTCCCTTGCAGTAAAACTTAGTTATTTATTTTTGCTAATTAATTCTGCTCAAGTGATAAGAAAACCAAGGACCTTTTCAAATCAACTATACTGTAGTCATGTCAAAATACTTTTTTTTTTTTTTTTTTTTTTTTTTGGCTTTGCCCTGCGGCTTGAGGGATCTCAGTTTCCCCACCAGGGATTGAACCTGGGTCACGGCAGTGAAAGTGCTGAATCCTAACCACTAGACCACCAGGGAATTTCCCCCTCAAAATACTTTTAAAATGAGATATTATTATCTTCTTTGTATATTTTGATATTTTCTGAACATTTTTGCAATGAGCATATAAATATAAAAATGATCTATAACTAAAATATAGAATTAGAATAAACATATTCAAATAACAGAAAACATTGGTAAATCTTAGAAAATAAATTCTGCTTTTAAAATTTGGTATTGAAGAAATTGAGAGACACACTCAGATTTAGAACCTATTTTAGCAGGAAGGCATTAATCCTGTTTGTTCAAGTCACTAGTCAAGGTCACTAGTACAAATGCTGGGGAGGGCTGATTAACCAATTTGCTAAGAACATGTCATTAATAATAGTTCCTTTCTGACTGCAGACAATAACATAGACACTGGCATCTGCTTAGGGTTGGGACCAAAGAAGAATATGTCATCCATCTAGAAAGTATGGAAGAATCTATCATTTTCAATGTCAACTGCATCAAATTCTATAATTTTGCGTGATTTAAACCAGTAGCTAGGGTTAAGTAAATTCATCATTTTCCAACTAGTTTTACTAACTATTAATTGTGCCCTGTCAATTCAATCACCTCAAAAACTGAGATTTTTATAAAAGCAAAATAATTAAAATTTAACATAAACATTTATTCTCACGCATAAGCAAAGAGACACTATTCCCATATCATTTTTAACAATTTAAGCCATGAGAATATCCTATGTGTATTCTCACAAACTCTACGTGACATCTTAGATCTAATTTTTATTTTCTTCATTCATACTATTCTATTTTAATTGTATGATAAGTAATGATATCAGAAAATAATTTTTCAGACTTTTAGCTTACTTTTAAAAAAAACTGAATCCTGAAAGGTAAAAAAAAATGATGATATTTGATTAGGAGATAAGATAAATCTTCATTTAAAGATGTTTTGAAATTAAGAAAAACAGAATTTTAATCCTCCGGTGTTCCCTTTTTATAATATTTAGCAATTCATTTTTCCCTCTGAACTTTCTACATATATATCATCAAGTGGTGGTAGTGGTGATGGTGGTTGGTGGTTTTCAGAAAATATTTTTTGGAGATTACAATTCTTGCAACACGTACTTAAAGCCCTACATACTGAGGAACACTGTTTTAAGATAATTCCTTTGTAAGGAAGAGAGCAAGGTGTTTTAATTGACGTAAGGAACCATCACAATGAATACAAAAGAGCTTTAAACACCAATCAGCCTTATACCAGCTTAGCTACTGCTGGAGGATCGCATTTCAGACTTGGTACATCTGACCTACAGCTCCAGCTCACAGCCACCAGAGGTCAGACTTTTACATCTGTCCCCAAGAGATGTTGAACTTGGGTCTGAGACCATGGTGTCTCTTTTCTCAACACCCCGTTATCATCTTCAAATTAGCTTTATCACCACCAAATATAAGAAAGTTATATATAAACATAAGAAATATATATATTTTTTATTTTCCCAGGTGGAAGTATTTTCATGAGAAAAAGAGAAGGAAAAGGTGAAAACTAAGAAGAATTCTTTTAAGGGGAGAGCTCTGGTACTGAGGCGGAAGGACAAAAACCAAATCGCCTACAAATCATCTTGAAAAGACAAGGAGAAAGCAAAAAATCTATGTGAGTAATCTGATGATTAAATTTGTATTAAGATATACGTTTTCATTCATTAAAATAAATCCCGTCTTCACCAAAATAATAATGAAAATAATAGTACATAGTAGTAGTAATAGTGGTAGTGATAGGGGTGTGGGGTTTATGGAAGAGGCCACATAGGGAGTCAGCATCTAACAAATGCCCTGTGCTAAACACTTGACATATTATTATAACCTCACATAGTATTAGGGATGAGTGAACCAAGCATGGATAATTTTTCTAGTAGTTATCTGGAGCCTGGAAAAATATTTCTATCTTTTGCAACTACAATCTCACATGTGAAAGTGTGGACAAAGAAAAGCATTCAAATAGGGGGGAAGTCAACAGCTTTGCACTGTTGACATGAAGATATCTTATTAATCTCAGTGTTATTTATAACAGCAGAATTTGGAAACAACCTAACTATCTAATAATAGAACAACCAAATAAAATAGTAAATATTATGTAGTCATTAGGATCATAATTAGCAAGATTAGAAGCAGTTGAGGAAATTGTGTCCATACTATGAATAAAATTATGTAAAATATGTGTGTACATGAAAAAAGATAAAGAAATCTGATAGAAAAACAATGTATTTGATAAGGAGTAGCTTTATAGGGATTATAAACAAACTTTAAAAGTAAAAGTCTGGAAAAAAAAATTTTAAATATTGCCAAAGGAAACAATGTGAAAATTTTTCCTCATGGGTCTTTAGAACATAAGCAAAGTCAATTTATCTTACATAGTTGGCATTTACCCAAGGTTCATCCACCAGCCACATCCAGGCCTTTCTACTTCCCATGTCCAGGTTGCCAACTACATCCCTCAAAGAAACCACAAGATTCAGCAATAATAGTTACTGTTTTTGTTAGTAGTAATAATAATACACCAAATGTGTACAGAGCTGTACAGTTTTTAAAAAATGTTTTGCTTAGCTTATTTCAAGTCCAATTCCTTATGAACAAACATTGCCAATTTAGAATCCCAAGGTGCTCCCAGCAGAATGACAGCCCAGAAGAGAGCAAAGAGAGGAATTGAGATGGGCAGGGATGCACTCTGGACACCACAGAAGCAACTTCTACAGTAAACAAGGCACAGACTCACCTAGTCTTTCAACAAACCCCAATGGACCCTAAGTCACAAAGATACAACACACAGGGCATATGAACCATCTCCTAGGAGCATTCTTACAAAGGACAGCAGGCTTTCACAAGATATAATGGATATCCCTTTCCACTCTGAATTCATTTCCCTGCCTCACTCCCTCTCTATCATAAGTGCTGTTTGTGGTTTTTAAACCTATCATTGCAATCACCCCAGACCAACTGAATGAGTGCAGTGTTTGAAAAACTGTATTTTCTAAAAAGCTCTCCAACTTTTAAAAGTCAAAGCAATATCTTTTCGAGACAACAAAGTTAAAAACTGTACCCAACCTTTAACGTTTTACCCTTTAGCCCATGACTAGGTAAGTCCTTCCTTGGACATAAGCATTCCTTTTAAGAAATAACCTACCAATTAGGAAATAAGAAGCCTGCTTAATCCACATAACCTCCAGCTGTTGGTCGAAACCCACAGCTGCTCTTCTTTGTATCTTCCCACACACTGTCCACATGGAACACACACAAGTTAAAGAAACTCTAAAATGCCTCTTTCTTTTCCACATTATTCAGAGTACAAATCCAGAAATACAGCCACAATCAGAGAGAGGCAGAAAATTCAGCAATAAACATTCTCATGTGGTCACTAAAGCAGGCAGTTGGTTTTGTTCAGAGATGTGAAGCAGATAACTCTAGCAAAACGTAATAAAGGCTCTGAGCTTTGAAAGAAGTACAGGCCAATATCCCCGATGAATACAGATGCAAAAATTCTTAACAAAATACTAGCAAACTGAATTCAACAGCACATTAAGACGATCACACACCATGATGAAGTAGGATTTATCCCTGGGATGCAACGATGGTTCAACACAGCAAATCAATTAATGTGATACATCACATTCATAGAATGAAAGATAAAGATCGTTTGATCATCTCAGTAGATGCAGAAAAGCATTTCACAAAATTCAACATCCTTTTACGATAAAAATTCTCAACAAATTGGGTATAGAAGGAACATACCTCAACATAATAAAGGCCGTATATGACAAACATCATACTAATGGTGAAAGGTTGAAAGCTTTTCCTCTGGATCAGGAGCAAGACAAAGGTGCCCATTCCTGCCATTTTTATTCAACATAGTACTGGAAATCTTAGCCATTGCAATTTAGGCAAGAAAAAGAAATAAAAAGCAACAAATCAGAAAATAAGAAGTAAGATTGTCTGTTTGCAGATGATGTGATCTTATACATACAAAATCCTGACTCCATCCCCCCCAAAAAACTGTTAGAATTGATAAATGATGTAAAGCAATTATACCCCAATAAAGATGTTAAAAAAAGATTAAAAAATTTTTTTTAATTGATAAATGAACTCAATAAATTTGTAGAATACAAAGTCATTACATAAACTTCAGTTGTGTTTCTATATACTAACAATGAACTACCTAAAAAAGAAATAAAATAATTGCATTTACAATAGCATCAAAAAGAATAAAATGCATAGGAATAAATTTAACCATGGAGGTGAAGATCTGTACACTGAAAACTATAAGACTTTGATGAACGAAATGACAGATGACACAAATAAATGGAAAGATATCCAGTGTTCATGGATACCAATAATTAATGTTGTTAAAATATTCATGCTACCTAAAGTATTCTACAGATTCAGTGCAATTCTTGCCAAAATTTCAATGCAATTTTTCACAAAAATTGAAAACACAATCCTAAAATTTGTATGGGACCCCAAAAGAACCCAAACATCTAAAGCATTTCCGAGAAAGAAAAACAAAGCTAGTGGCTTCACACTTCTTAATTTCAATCTATATTGTAAGCTGTAGTAATCAAAATAGTATGGTACTGGCATAAAATATAGACACATAGACCAATGGAACAAAATCAAGGGCCCAGAATTAAATGCACATGTATATGATCAACTAATACTTGACAAGGGAGCTAAGAATACTCAATGGGAAAAGGATAGTCTCTGCAATAAATGGTGTTGGGAAAACTGGATAACCACATGCAAAAGAATGAAACTGGATCCCATCTTACACCATTCACAAAAAATAACTCAAAATGGTTAAAGACTTAAACAATAAGACCTGAAACTGTTAAGTTCCTAAAAGAAAACATAGGGAAAAATTCCTTGACATTGGTCTTGGCAATGATTTTTTGGATATGACACCAAAAGCACAAGCAACAAAAACAAATATACATCAATGGGACTACATCCAACTAAAAAGCTTCTACACAGAAGAATCCATCAACAAAATGAAAAAGCAACCTATGGAATGAGAGCAAGTATTTGTAAATCATATATCTGATGAGGGTTTAAGAACTAAAATACATAAGAAACTCATACAACTCAATAACAAATAAATGGATGAGTTGATCAAAAAACATGCAGAGGATCTGAATAGACATTTTTTTTCCAAGAAAGTCATACAAATGGCCAACAGGTGCATGAAAAGGTACTCAACATCACTAATCATCAGGTAAATGCAAATCAAAACCACAATGAAATATCACCTCACACCTTTTAGGTTGGCTATTAACAAAAAGACAAGAAATAACAAGTGCTGGCAAGGATGTGAAGAAAAGGAAATCCTTGTGCACTGCTGGTGGGAATATAAATTTGTACAGTCAATATGGAATGTAGTATGGAGGTTCCTAAAAAATAAAAACAGAATTACCTATGGTCCAGCATTCCTACTTCTGGAATATACAAAGGAGATGAAATCAGGGTCTCAAGGAGATATCTGTACTCCTATGTTCATAGCAGCACTATTCACAATAGCCAATATATGAAAACAATCTAAATGTCCATCAACTGATGAATGGATACAGAAGATGTGGTGTGTGAAAGTGTGTGTGTATGTGTGTGTGTGTGTATGTGTGTGAATATTACTCAGCCATGAGATAAAAAGGAAATCCTGCCATTTGCAACAACATGGATGGATCTTGAGGGCATTATGCTAAGTGAAGTAAGTCAGACAGAGAAAGACTAGTACTGTATGATCTCACTAATATATTATGGAATCTATACAAACTAAACTTATAGAAACATAGAGTAGAATGGTGGTTGCCGGGGCTGGCTGGGGATTTGGGAGATAGGGAGATATTAATCAAAGCGTACAAACTTTCAGTTATAAGATGAATAAGTTCTGGGTATCTAATATACAGCACAGTGACTATTGTTAACAACATTATATACTTGAAAATTACTAAAAGAGTAGATCCTAAATGTTCTCACCACAAAAAAGAAACAGTGATTGTGACATGGTGTAGGTGTTAGCTAACTCTATGGTGGTAATCTTCTGCAATATTATATCAAATCAACACATTGTACATCTTAAACTTATACAATGTTACATGTCAATTATATTGCAAGAGCTAAGAAACAATTTTTAAAAATTTAAAAACAGAAGAAGTACCATTACCCACTCACCCACAAGGGCACTGATATGTGACTGTATCCTGACACTCCAGTATAGACAGCATAGGACCACAACTGTCTAGTACACAGAGAAGGGGATAAGTACTCATTCATTTAACCAACAAATATTACTGAGCATCTGCTATGTGCCAGGCACAGTTCTAGATACCTGAGATACATTCATGAACAAAACAGATACAATGCCTGTCCTTGTAGACCTTATAGTACAGCAGGAATTTGGATAATTAAAAAAAGAGGAATTCAAACTAGATCAGGATGGAATATATCCTCCAAGCTATACTTCAGTATAATTCTGTAAGAAGAGAGAACTGGAAAACATAGCAACTGGACTCCACAGCACATTTACATGTTCCTTTTCACTTTCCATGTGTGTGTGTGTATGTGTTTATGTGTGTACACACACATATATTTACCACCCTACACTGTTGATTAATTATCATTCATTTATTTACCCATTTCATAAATATGTCAGTGTCTGCTTTTTGCCCAGTCCTGGCTAGATTATAAGCTTTTGCTATCTTTATAAAGTACTTAGTTAAATCATCCCTCCAGATATTATGATAGGTAGATACCTCAACTGGGTAGAATCTTCCTGACTATTAAAATCAAGATTCTGGTCCTCAGAGAGGATAAAAACCAGAAAGTGTGCCCCTAAAGAATATATCTTTGTAAGAATACATCTTTGTTTCTTTATCACCAAAGTTTTATACTTTTCATTGAAGTTCCTTGCTTTTTAGGGGATGGCACAAGACACTTACAATGCCTTGTGCATTAATGCACACTCACATATCTGCTAAATGAGTAAATGCTGCTCCATGATTCCCAAGTCAAAAGAATAATCCAAAATGAGAGCTTGTACCGCTGTGTTTCTCCTCCCCTAATTGGCCAAACACTGTACTCAGGCTTACAAAACCATTGACTGAAGAAGATGACTGTTTTATTTCGAAATAATGTGATAGGGGCATGTGCGGTCATGGTGCTTTGAGTCCCAGGTGGTCAGTTCTAATAGGAAAATCTCTTCCTTTATATGGAATTGATTTGAGAACATCATGAAGATGAAGGCACCATTATATGGAGAAAGAAAGCAAGCTCAAAGATGTGTTGAAAGACAAAAAGTCCTCAGTCCCAGATGAATAGCAGGTGATTGGAGGGTTAGAACCCTCTTCATTTTCTTTGGTGAATATACAGTCCATTCTGGTTATCTGTGGCACTTAAGTTCTATAAAGTCACCACAATCACTGAATTAGTGAATGCTGACCCAATGTTCCTAGGGGAAATACAGGGTTAGGTTCCTATGAGTCTCTGACCACATTTTTCTCAACCAAGACAGCATTTGCATTACACAAGTTCCTTAAACAAGCCATCTCATCAGCATTGAAAACCTGCTCTTCCACATGACCCTTTTCCTGTATAACACCTAGCAAGTGTTCTTAAAATTCTTCCAAAGCCTCTTGATCTGCAGGACCTACTTGCTTGCAAGTCTAACATGTTTCATGCTGTATCACTTCTTGAAATGTGCCTAACAGCCAGCACTAGGCAGGAGTTTAACATTTCTTTTACCCTGGGGGATGTGGCTGTAAAGTTCTCTGGCTTTTACCCTCCCAGCAGTGCTGTCTACTACACCTTTTTATGAATCATCATCTCATGAATTCACAAATTTACCCACCTTTACATCTTTTTCATAGCTTCATCACACACTATGGATGTTACTTTAGCACTTTGTGGAGCAGCCTCATGTGAAGAGGAGCGAATTTCCTCTTCCTTTCTCTGGATGTACCATATTGTTGACTCATTTACATTGAACTTGTGGTCAATGACACTAAAACTCATGCCTAAATGAAGCTTATTCTAACACACATATTTCCTCTGCAAGTCACATCACACCTTCCTGTGCTTAGAAACACCAGGCAGCATTTCAGTACTAGGCTTCAGAGCCATTTTAAACAGCAAAATCACCAAAAAAAAAAAACCCACAAAGATGCAAAAAAAAATTAAAAGTGACACTAAATAGGAGGAAGGAGGAAGGACACTTGTTTATAAACAGCAAGAGAGCTGAATCAAGAAGGCAGAGTGTCCCCTTACTGGCCCTCAGCTGATTATGTGTGCGTCAAGTGACTTGAAATTTTTACCACTCTTCCCACATCTGCAAATGACAGCAGAAGCAACGCAAGTATTGATTTTGGGTTCACAAATACATTTTAGTGAGTAGGCTAATTTGCAAATATGGAATCAGCAAACAATGAGGATTGACTGTACTTTGAAGTAAAGATGTTCTTTCATATTTCAAAAGGAAGAGTTCCACGAACTTTTAATACTGAGCACACCTTTAGGCATCATTTAAGATGATACTGATATGAGGGGAATTAAGGGGCCAAATCAAGGTTGCATTGTCATATGTGTTGGTACGCTTGATGTTGAGATAAGAACAAAGGGAAACAGACACAAAATTACTCAAATCCTAATTCCAAAGCATACCCTCTGCCTTCCAAGACTATTGGTTTGCATAGTACTTACACCTGTGAACCGATGATTAGGGTGTTGCACCTTGAAAACACACACAAAAAGTTTCTAATCATCTCCTTGGAGCTTTCTCTAACGTACTGCTGTGTGTAATTTTTCTAACATACTGTGTGTTGTTAATGTGGGGCATAAGTTTTCAAATACTTTGCTGGAGGTGTGATAACTTTACTTAAGAAATGACAGTAGTGTTTAAGAGCTTTGAAATCAGGCAGAGCAGTGTTCAAGTTCATGGGCCCACCACGTACACTGTGAACACGGACAATTCACTTACCTATTTTAAGCACCTTAGTTAAATAGGGGCAGTAATAGTGCACTTCCTACAGAGTCAGTGCAAAGATCAAATGGGAGACTATATATAAACCACCTAACAACTCGATAAGCATTTGAAAATATTGGTTATTGTCACTGTAGTGTATAATATCCTAAAGAATCTGGAGAAAGTAAATGTCTTTATATTTTATTCAGTTATCTATTTTAAATTTTTTAACAGATTTGCTTTTTTTAAAATTGCAATATAGTTAATGTACAATATTATGTTAGTTTCAGATGTATAACATAGTGATTTGACATTTAAATACACTATAAAATTATCACCACAATAAGTCTAGTGACCATCTGTCCCCATACAATATTATTACAGTATTATTGACTATATTTTTACGCTGTTATATTCATGACTTAGTTATTTTATAACTGAAAGTTTGTACCTCTTAATCCCCTTCACCTATTTTGTCCATCCCCTCACCCCCTTCTTCTCTGGTAACCACCAGTTTGCTCTGTGTATCTATTAGTCTGTTTCCATTTTGTTTTATAGATTCTACATATAAGTGAGATCATACAGTATTTGTCTTTCTCTGTCTGACTTATTTCACTTAGCATAGTACCCTCTAGGTCTATCCATGTTGTCTCAAATGGCAATATTTCATTCTTTTTTATGGCTGAGTAATATGCCATTGTATGTATTATATATATACATACATATACATATATACATTGTATATATGTAGATATATATACACACACATACATACCACATCTTTATCCATTCATCTGTTGATGGACACTGGGTTGTTTCCACATCTTGGCTATTGTAAACAATGCTGCTATGAACATTGGGGTGCATGTATCTTTTCTAATTAGTGTTTTTGTTTTTTTCAGTTATATACTCAGGAGTGGAATTGCTGGATCATATGGTAGTTCTATTTTTAAATTTTTGAGGAACCTCCATACTGTTTTCTGTAGTGGTTGCACCAATTTATATTCCCACCAACAGTGCACAAGGGTTCTCTTTTCTCCACATCCTTGCCAATGTTTGTTATGTTTGTCTTTTTGATGATAGCCATTCTGACAGATGTGAGGTGATATCTCATTGTGGTTTTGATTTGCATTTCCCTGATGATTAGTGATGTTAAATATCTTTTCATCTGTTGGCCATCTGTACACCTTCTTCGGAAAACTGTCTATTCAGATCCTCTGCCCGATTTTTAATCAGATTGTTTGCATTTTTTGATATTGAGCTGTATGAGTTCTTTATACATTTTGTACATTAACCCCTTATTGGATATATTGCTTACAAATATCTTCTCCCATTCTGCTTTTTTGTTTTATTGATGATTTCTTTCACTGTGAAAAAGCATTTTAGTTTAATGTAGTCCCATTTGTCTATTTTTCCTTTTGTTTCCCTTGCCTGAGGAGATATATCCAAAAAAAAATATTGCTAAGACCAATATCAAAGAGTGTACTGCCTATATTTTCTTCTAGAAGTTTTATGTTGTCAGGTTTTATATTTAAGTCTTTAATCTATTTTGAATTTATTTTTGTATAGGATGTAAGAAAATGGTCCAGTATCATTCTTTTGCATGTAGCTGTCCAGTTTTCCCAGGACCATTTATTGACAAGTCTGTCTTTTCCCCATTGTATATTCTTGCCTCCTCTGTCATAGATTCATTGACCATATAAACACATGTTTATTTCTGGGCTTTCTACTCTGTTCCATTGATCTCTGTTCTGTTTTTAGGCCAGTGCCATACTCTTTTGATTACTGTGGCTTTGTAGTGTAGTTTGAAATCACGGAGTGCGATACCTCCAGCTTGTTCTTCTTTTAGAGAAACTAAATGTCTTTAAATGCTCTTTTCCAAAGTCAAATATTTCTCTAAAAGACTAAGAATATGTCTGTGAAAAGCCACAAAAAATTCATATAGCTAGATAAAGAACAAACTTCAAAGTTTCAGCTCCACAGACAATTTCTGTTAGAAAACAGGAAAATGTGAGATACTAGTATAATTCTTCCATCAGTGTCATCTTAACATTTTGAGAAGAAATTTTAAAATATTTTCCATTTCAACCCTCCTCAAACCTTTCAAATTCAAAACTGAAACTGCCCTTACCTAATTCTTAATGAGCAGCGTTTGCCAACTGTAGGTAAACAACACATTAAAGGCATGGTTACATGCTGGTGGTTGCTATATCACTGAGCAAAAAATCCTTCCCAAATCTACCCCAGCTTCCCTTTCTTACAGCTTTAAATCTCAGTATCTATGGTTTCTCCTACAGCCCCCAGGTTTCTTTGGAGAGGCTAAGTTCCCACAACACCCCTCCAACCCAGTGTGCAAACTTGATAAATAAATTGGGATTGCAATAGCCAATTGATCTAAGTCCCTTGGATATGAAAATACTAACTTAAATTTAAAAAAGGAAAAATTCTAAATCTTAGCCATCTCAGGTCACCATAATTATCCCCTCCTTTCTTCTCTGGCTCTTGCTTTTACATAATTGTATGGTGTGTTTTTAAGCAGTTGAAGGCATTTTTAACAATTCAAATTGTTTGTTTAGCATTTATGAGACTTATTTCATTCGAAAAAAAATGTGGAATCATTTAGTCTCTTTGACTTTTTCTGAACTTTCATCTTTTCTCTTTTCCTCCTTATCTGTCTCCTTAAATGCTTAAATCAAGAAGCTAAGTGCCATCCCTCAGAATCATAGCTTGAGGTTAATCACACTCCCTGTCAAAAATGTTCATGAAGGGCTTCCCTGGTGGCTCAGTGGTTGAGAGTCCACCTGCCAATGCAGGGGACACAGGTTCATGCCCCGGTCCGGGAAGATCCCGCATGCCCCGATCCAGGAAGTTTCCGCGTGCCGCAGAGTGGCTGGGCCCGTGAGCCATGGCCACTGAGCCTGCACGTCCGGAGCCTGTGCTCCTCAACGGGAGAGGCCACAACAGTGAGAGGCCCGCGTACCACAAAAAAATAAAAAATAAAGTTTGGATTAGCCCTACCCATTTTAACAAGTGGTTCCATGCCTGTTTTTCCTAAATGAGTCTACATCAATGTTTACTTTGCTTTGGAAGCTATCAAAAATTTAAACAGTTTGCAAAAACGGATAAACAAGGTGAGAAATCTGATCAGAAAGGTAAGAATGGCTCAGAGGTACCCCTGTTTCTCCCCTCACCATACCTTCCATTGCTACTGTCAGCTTCCAGAGCTCTCTTGGGTCTGCAACTCGACAACCACGAAGTTTAGACCAATCCTTTGAGTTTACACATGAAAAAACAGAGGCCCACAGAGTGACCAATAGGCTCAAGATAATTACAAAGCAGAGGTAGAAGAAAATCTGATTTCTAATGCAGTGTTTTATAGCATCGTCCCATCTTGCCTTCACTAAGTTAAGAGATTACTGTTATTCAGTTATGATATATTCTCCCCAGCTTCCCCTGTCCCCTTCCTCTGGATAAGAAAAAAATAAGAGCTGAATTTCAAAAAGCCTACCTCCTGAATTTTTGTATGTCCTGGAAACAAACACTAAAAGATAATTTCATGGCTATCATAGAACATAGAATGATTTCATGGACATACAGCTCAGTCATACACTGATGAGTTCAGCTTTCTGATCATTTATTACTTTTAGTAATTTTTCGTTACTTTTAGGGCAAATGAACAATGAGTTTAGTCACTGGCCATAGAGGTGCTACAGAGAATTGACTGAAAACAGACATTTATCCATTCATTGAAATATATTTAAGAGGTGATATGTCCATGAAATAACCAAATTTCCATAGTCATTTATTCTAAATAAAATTTAACTGTGATTCACAAGATCTCTACAATTATAGCTCAAATTTGATTCCTTATGTAAATAAAAAGTGGCAATTCTATAATATTATTGCACTAGTTTAACTTTTCAATTTTCTTACTGAAAAATATCAAATGTAAAACTTTTTATATAGTTTCACATATTGGAAATCATTATGTTATTTTCATGTTCATCTTTAAGATGGCCCTTTGAAATGACATAATGAGAATTAATTTCTACTAAAAACATATTCAACCAGCATTTTACCTGTCCATTATAATCCAAATCTCAGAATTAAACGTTCTCTATATACCTCTAAATCTTATTCAACAGAATTTAGAACTGGTAGACTCAGACCTGAAATATTTACTTTAAGCATTTTTTTTCTTTCTTTGTTAAAGATAACATTTCCCCATTACAGTAAGAGTATATAGTTTTGTAAAATATTCAGGAAATAGAAAAAAAGCATTAAAAGGAAAATTTTAAATTTACTGTAATACTAAGACCTAGAGGTAAAAACTGAAAACATTTTGGTACTACATTTTGACAATTTTTATATCCTACTGTCTGCCCTCCTTTGGTATTAATGAGTATTTTACCATGTTGTTAGGTATTCTTAGAGAATGTGGTACTGAATCACTGCCTCATAATCTATTTAACTACAAACCATATTTCATTTCATCAATTCCTAATGCTGGGTGTTTAAGGGACTCTCTCCTTCAGAGAGCTAGAACAACCAGTAGGAGGAATAAAGCCACTGCCACATATGACACCACCAGCCCACCTTCTGCCACTCAGGGACAGAGTCACATCTGCATCCCCCCTCACACCCAGCAGGTTTAGAAATATGATGAGGTCTGCCTGATCACCCCAAGTCAGATTTTGATGGAGGCAGCCCCACTTGTTCAGCCATCTGATATTCTGTACAGAATGCCATAGTTTACATGCATATCTGGCATATTAAGGTAGACACTTGCAGAGTCTATTTTTCAGTAGTTAGTTCCTCTGAAACAGTTTGTTCCTCTGAAACCTCAAACCTAAGGTTTTGTGAAGGCCTTACCCACACATGACTGTCTTGGCCACTATCCATTCCTGATATTTCCTGAGCAATGATATCTCAGTGAAAGCAATTATTACACGACCAATCCAACAACCACTAGATATAATGACTGCCCTACTCTGGGGAAGCAGACACCTTTCATTTTGCTCTCAAGACCATATATGTACTGATTAAAAGCAGGAATGCTTGTTTAGGCCCTGTGAAGGGAGGTGATGAATGGTATGTCTGAACAGCTTGGTCCGTGCCTTGGTGTCACTGAAATGCCACACTCCTCACTGAAGTACGTTGATAAGCCTGACAGTGCTGGGCAACTTTTATCAGCAGACGTTATATCAGGAGACCCAAGCTGAAAGTTAGCACATGGGGTGTTCTGTCAGCACAGAAGGCTTATACCATTAGTAGATCTAAATAGAGTTTAGATTGTGGAGCCAAACAAAAATCTAGGTCATTAAGTGCTTAAATGAAAAAGTTACAATGACTCCAATCTAAATAAAATGCTTTTTTGTTGGAACAAAAGAAATTAATCTTGCAGTCTGGTAATAAACAGTGACTCGTATATTGTTTTACATACATTATTTTAGTACCATATAGGCAACTTATTCTTTAAGTTATTTGAGCTAAAGCCTTCTGGGAGGGATCTAGGGTATTTCCATGAGCCAAGTAGGGATTTTTTAATATGAAAACAAAAAACAAAGAAGCCTCTCCAATTTCTCTGGAGAGCTCATCCCTGGAGACTAACTAAACATCATAATGCCATATAATCTTAACAATGTAAAACTCTGAAAGGAAATAAGATGCCTGTGGGAATCCTAATTCATGAGACAAAATTCAAAGAAGTTTTTCATAGAAATTTAAACACTTGACATTTATAAAACATAATGCAAAGTAAAATATAACATAGTTTTCACACATAAAATAGATGTAAAATGAACAGGAAAAAAATTCAGTACTTTCCTTAAGGGATCATCAAAAGCTATGATATCTTCCAAATATTTACCAAAGTTCAAGGCTAATGGAAAACATGTGTGAAAAGCATTTGATAAATAGATCTGAGTGCTCAACAAAAGAGAAATATAACAAATTTGCCTTGAGTACACTTGATCATGAGAAGAGAAGCTTTGGACCCGTTCTGCAATCCATGTTTTTTTAATATGAGAATCAAAGCTGACTAAATTTAGTTTCTTTACTTATTATTGGAAATACCAATGAGAAAGGGAATTCCTGGAAAATGAAACTTTAGGAGAAATTCCTGAAAGAGCAAGAGAAAGGCATGAAACAAGGGAAATAGAGAAAACATAACTTGAGTAACAACAAATTTAATCATCAATATGTAAATGTGATCATGGGAAAAATCTCTGAGGAAGTCACATGACTCCTTCTATTAGAAACACTATCTGCACTTCCAGAAAAAATGGTGACCTGAGTACCTGTAGGTAACTCTCCCATTAAACATAGAATTGAGAGAAAAGTGGCTTAAGTGATAGAAAGTAGAGAAGAGTATCAAGATCATGCCAGAAATGTTAAGGAAGTGTTACTTGAGATCATGTACAAAGAACACAGTGGAAGAAGAGGCTGTGGTAGGCAGAGTAATGGTCCCCCCAAAGATGTCATATCCTAATCCCTGGAACCTGTAGATGTGTTACATTACATGAAAATGGGAAGTAAATTTGCAGGGGGAATTAAGGTCGCCAACCAGCTGATCTTTAGTGAGATTGTCCAGGTGGCCCTCATGTACTCATAAGGGTCCTTTGTTGTTTTTTTTTTTTTTTTTTTTTTTTTGCGGTACGCGGGCCTCCCACTGTTGTGGCCTCTCCCATTGCAGAGCACAGGCTCCGGACGCGCAGGCTCAGCGGCCATGGCTCACGGGCCCAGCCTCTCCGCGGCATGTGGGATCTTCCCGGACTGGGGCACGAACCCGTGTCCCCTGAATCAGCAGGCGGACTCTCAACCACTGCGCCACCAGGGAAGCCTCATAAGGGTCCTTTGAAGTGACAGAGGGAGGCAAAAGAGGAAGTCAGAGTGATGAAGAGTAAAAAGGGCTTATATGATCCAGCAATCCCACTCCTGGGCATACATCCAGACAAAACTATAATTTAAAAAGATACATGCAACCCTATGTTCATAGCAGCACTCTACAGTCCACAATAGCCAAGGCAAAGAAACAACCTAAATGTCCATCGACAGATGAATGGATAAAGAAGATGTGGTACATAGGTACAATGGAATACTACTCAGCCACAAAAAAGAATGAGATAATGCCAATTATAGCAACATGGATGGATCTAGAGATGATCATACTAAGTGAGGTAAGTCAGAAAGAGAAAGACAAATATCATATGATATCACTTATATGTGGAATCTAAAATATGACACAAATGAACTTGTCTATGAAACAGAAACAGACTCACAGACACAGAGAGCAGTCTTGAGGTTGCCAAGGGGGAGGGGGTGGGGAGGGAGGGAGTGGGAGTTTGGGATTAGCAGATGCACACTATTATACAAAGGATAGATAAACAACAAGGTCCTACTGTATAGCACAGAGAACTATTTCAATATCCTGTGATAAAACATAATTCAAAAAATATGAAAATGAATGTACATATATGTATAACTGAATCACTCTGCTGTACAGCAGAAATTAATGCAACATTGTAAATCAACTATAACTCAATTTTTTAAATTACAAAAGAAAAAAAAAAGGAATAAGAAGGGCTTGACTCATCTTTGCTGAAGATGAAGGAAATGGGCCACAACCCAAGGAACGCAAGAGGCCTGTAGAAGCTGGAAAGGGTGAGGAATAGTCCCTACCCAGAGCCTACAGGAAGGAACGCAGCCCTGCTAATGCCTAATGTTAGCCCAGTAAGATGTATGACGGATAATACATCTGTGTTGTTTGAATAACTAAGTTTGTGGTAACTTGTTTTTGGCAGCAATAGAAAACTAATATAAAGCCCTCTTAAGAAAGTAGCATAGAAACGGCTACTTTTTAGGAGAGCCTGAAAACAATAAAATCATCCTTTCAAAAGCTCCTAATTTGAGGACAATGCTCTGAAAACAAGAAAGGATCTCAGAAAAGAAGCAGCACACTGCTTGGGAAGTCTTTTTGCCCCTGGAATCAGCAGCTTTCAAAGCAATTGTGACCAAAGGCCCAATAGTTTGTAGAATGAGTACATCAGAGAAAGCCAAGAGTGGGGTGAGGGTTCTCCAAGACTTGAAGAGGGTGGGCATTTATACCTGGATGTGGATGGCCACATTATAAATAAGGAGACTAGATACAGATATATCACATAGCTGGTATGGAATGACCCAACAGAAAAATGGATACAGAAAACTGCTTCTCCAAAACAGAAAGAAGTGCTCCCCTACTGGGACTGCCCAAGAGCTGCAGCTCCCCTCTCCCACCCTTCCTCTGGCAGCCCAACATTACAAGTAATGTAAACTCACATCAACCAGACACTGGACACATGAACGCAGATAGCAAAAGACTGCAAGGCACAGCTTCCCATGCTGCATGTAGGCTTGGACAGCGTATATCATGCAAGATATGGAAGCATTACAGAAAAAGAGAAATATTGGTCAGAAGGATACCCTATGCTTTCAAAAAGCAGAATGTGAAATAAAATATGAGATGAAGAAACAACAGAGTGAAATGAAAAATGAATGGTTAGACAGCAGTAGATAAAATATTCCTCCAAGGAAACAAAATCTGTTGGTGACATTAAATATTCATTAGAAGAGAATGAAATAGAAAATTAGACCCAAAAAATGACACAGAGGACAGAAAACAGAGATCCAACATACAAACGGTTATTATTTTTTAAAGAAGAGTCTAAAACAGACAGAAAAGAAGTAATTAAGATGTAAGCACTAGACATACTACTGAACTGAAAAAGATATTAATGTGCAAAACAAGTGGATTTACCAAAGATGAAGTAATGATACTAAGGAAGGATGAGCCTTTAGATATATTCTAGAGGAATAGAATTAAATTCCAAGAATAAAGAAAGACCACAAGCAGAATTCAGGCAGAGGGAAAGAGTTCACCTGAGATTTCTTTTCCTCAACCTTAAAAACCAATGACAATGAGGCAATGTCTACTCTACAGAGTTTTTAGGAATAAGTTTAGAGCTCATGATTTTATCATCAGCCAACTAGTACGATCAGTCATTCACATACCAAGGCATTGAAAGATATGTACAACTAGATGAGTCTCACTCGTTGAAGTGCCCTGACCTCACCCCCTCCTCCTTCACATCACCCCAGCAACACTGGTACCCTTACCTTCTTAGAAATAGCAATCTGTCTCCCCACACTCTTATTTTACACATACAGTTGGTGCAAGGGAAGAAACCTGCTGACACCTGGATCTCAGACTTCTAATCCAGAATTGTGAGAAGATTAATTCTGGTTGTTTCGGCCATCCAGTTTGTGGTTTCTTATTATGGCAGCACTGGCAAATTAATACAAAAGACAATGACAAATGGCAATACCCACTGAGCCTAAGTGTAGTGCTGGTGAGAGTTTAAACTGGTACCACCGTTCTAACGGGCAGTCTGCAACCTAGAGCCAGTGCATCCTAGTGCTGATGTTATTTTCCCCAGAAATGCCACTGAGGACATTTATCCTAATAAAACCATAAGGATTTTATATATATATTATAATTATTTTATAATATAATTATAATATATATTTTATTAATAATATATAATACATTTATTATATATTTTAATTGTAATTGTTATATAATATAATAGTATATAATATATATTCTATAAAATAATATATCACTATATAAGTGTTACATAATATAATATATATTTTATATAATGATATATATATTATTTATTATATTATATATTATATTATTATATTATATATTATGTAGAGAGCAATAATAATGATCACACCTTTTTAAAAGTGTGATCATTTGATAAATATTGTGTGTAATTTGAGTAGTTCACTCCACAAGATATTGTGTTTTCCCATATTAATTAAATAGTCTTCTATTACATGTTTTTAAAATGGATGCCATGCTATGGTACCATTATTTACACATACCCATTTGATATATATATCTAATATATTATGTTATTTGTATTATATATTATATATAAATATTTTAATATACAAATATTTATAAATATATTAAATGAGTATATTTACAAAAACAGAAAAAGAAACGAGAACTTGTAGTATCCTATATCAGAATCTGAGGTGATTTGCTACTAACTAGGAGACCAATAAAACTATTAAAAATACAATCAGTGGCCCACCTATGCATTGCCCACGTGAAAGTCAGTAAGAATATCTATCCTCTCTCTCTCCCTCTCTCTCCCCTTGCATCTTGTTTCAGAACCGAAGGTTTATGCCAAACAAAAAAAAACAGAAAACTTTTCTTCTATCACTGTGGAAAAGTTTTAATAGCAGGCCTTCTCCCTGCTTTGTACTTTAATCACTTGTACTTTCTCATTCATATCGTAGTAGGAGCTATTACTCTCAGAAAACACTGGGAAGAAAACAAGAGTTGTATATCATCAGTGACATATTGCACTAAAGGAAATGTAATACCCACAAGTGTTAGAATTGAGCACAGGGACAAGAAGACCCTAGTACTTGTGTTTATAGTTATACTGTTATTGACGCTGCTGTTTTAGGTGTTCTTGTTTTGAGAAGATCATGGAGCCAGGAAATGGGAGAAAATCTAACTCAGCAGAGAATTACATTAAGAATTATGCACATTTTTCTGCAATTGAAAACTGAAAACAGTATAACTGGTGAATATCACATGGTAAGTTGTTGTTAAATATATGTAAATTTTTAGAAAAGCACAGGTGTAAAATCTTAGGAATGCAAATATAAAGATTCACAAAAGATTTAAAGTGTAAGTAGAGTGTTACGTAAAACTTTACAGTAAAAAGATGAGAAATGTATATAAAATTGATTAACTTCTAGGAAAATACAAATAAAACTAACTAAAAAATGTCAAATGAAATGAATAGTAATACATGGTTATCAATCTAGACATTATAGAAATTGAGATTAGTATTTAGAACACTCAATAAATGTAAACTCCTCAATCTTACTAATCTTCCATTTCCAATCAATCGCTAAATTTTGCTGATTCGATTTTCTTAGTCTCTGTCTCATGTGCCCCTCCCTCCACCCTGCAGTCAACACCACTGCTTTATATCAGGTGCTCATCATCTGCTTAAGTACAGGGAGTTCAGTTCTCTCATTTCTCCAAACCCAGCACCTAGCAAAAGACCTGGAATTAGAGAGGGAGTCAGACAGTGTGTGTTGAAAGTTTGAAAGACCATGATGAAACCATCATGAGCTGATCATAAAATATAGGGTTATGGGAGTCTTCTGGTTTGGTAAATCTGATTGGGGAATGCATACCTGGTGTGGAATTCTCTGTCTGATAGAGATAATGAAGGAGGACAATGGTGTGTCCATCTGGCTGTGACTTTAAGAATTTTAAATCTTAAAATCTCAGAGAATCTTTTTATTTTACATCTTAATTGGAGTATAATTGCTTTACAATGGTGTGTTAGTTTCTGCTTTATAACAAAGTGAATCAGTTATACATATACATATGTTCCCATATCTCTTCCCTCCCTATCCCACCCCTCTTTATGACACGTGAATAAAAGATGATTGGGTGGGGCAAGCTCTAAGGGGCCATCAGGTTCACAATGGTTTCCCTAGAGAGACTCTAAGTACTTTGAAGCAACAGACTATTGTGTTTCTTTCATACCCTCCCTGGTGCCTTACACTGTATTTGGCACCATGCTTCCCTAAATGTGCCTTAGATTGGATCCCACTACCCCATTTAAAGTTATCACTTTGGCAATTTCTCCTCTTTCCAACATCATTGACTTTGCTCTCTCTCTGGATTATTCCCAACAGCATATTCTCAGGATGTTACTTCTCAAATCTTAACACACACACCTCAACTTTCTCTTGCCCCTCATTCCACTTTCACGCTAGCAACTACCTTATGTCTTTGCTTTAAAACTTCTTGAAAGAGTCATCTTTATTGACGTTTCCAATTCCTCTCCTTCCATTTCCTCCCAGGCACATCTAGCAGACACTATCTCCTGAGAACACCCATGACCACCACAGTGCTAAATCCGATGGTGAATTCCCAGTCCCCAACTTACTCAGTGACTGATCATTTCTCTGTATCTCTTGGCTTCCAGAGCAACAGTTTTGCCTTTCCTTCCTCTTCACTGGACCCTCCTTCTCAGTCTCCTTTCTGTTTTTCTCTCTTTTCCTTGATGTATTATTGATCCATGGCACACACATCTCTCCTTATTTACATTGACTCTGGTGATTTAATGCAATCTCATGATTTTAAACATATCTTGGAATCCTTCAATTTATATTTCCAGCACAGATTCTGTCTTAACTCCAGATTTATACACAAAGCTGACAACTTCACATGTCCTCTTGAATTTCGAATAGACATATCAAATTCAATATGTACAGAACTCAACTCCTGATCATTCCCCTTAAACACACTTCATCTGTAGCCTTTTTCATTTCAATTACAGGCATTCCTATCTTTATGGTTATTCAACCCAAACAAACTTGGATTCTTGCTTCATTAACTTAATCACACACACCGCCACAACCACCCCAAATCCATTCCATCCTTAAATCCTGTTGGCTCTCTTTTCAACATATATCCAGAATCTGACAACTTATATCATCTCCATAGCTCACATCCTAGTCTAAGCCATCATCATCTTTCACTTAAATTACCTCAACAATTTCCTGCCAGCTCTCCCCTTCCCTATCCTTGTGCTTTTACAGTCTGCTCTCAACACAGCATCCAGAGTAATTGTCTGTCTCTCAGGACACTTCTTGGCTTCCATTTCCTTCAAAGTAAAATCCAAAGCTTTAAAACAGACTCAAAGCCCCACAGGATCTGTCTACCCTCCCTGGTCCTCTGACCTCAAGGTCTGCTGCTCTCTCCTTTGCTCACTTCTCATTCCTCAGAAATGTGTTACTTGGTCACAGCTCACTTCAAGGGAGCCTGGGAAATCAAGCCTTTTAGCTGGGCACGTTACCACCTAACAAAATAAGGAGATGAGAAATGAATATTAAGGAGGCAACCAGCAACATCGGCACAAATGATTATCTTATTTTTCAAATAATGAAAAAGTCTCAGAAAAGTTAGATAACTTTCTTAGGCATTCAGTAACTTTTGTAGAATATAATTTATCTAGAAAATGGTAAATAGGAATTCAAATCAAAGTCTGAGTCCACATTCCCTTACCCTTCTATTATATTAGACAACATCTCTCATTTAATAGAAAATTACAAGACTTTGGATGGTTTTGAGCTGAAAATTTGTTCTCTTAAACTGCCTTACCTGAAATAGACATCTCATAATTGTTCTTGATGATGATGAAAATTATATTTCCAGACAATGTCAATTGTTGATTGTGTTACCTGTTCTAGAATGGGATTTTTTTAAACTCATTTAAAGTATTTATGTGTTTCTTCTCTCCATAGCCACTGGAGTAAAGTCTATCAAATATTTATTTGTATTTCAACAATAACTTTATTCAGTTATTCTCAATCTAGGTGACACATCCTGTTCCTCCATGCAGCTTTTAAATTATAGATTTCTTCTGATTTTTGATCTAAGTGAGCTAGGGGGCCTGAAACTGAGCATTAAGAAAAACTTCCTGTATCAATTTAATGTGAAGCCAAATTTCAAATTTCCAGGTTTAATTACATAGTCTTAATAGCGCCAGGCTCCTATTCAGAGATTGCAAAGTCTCCTCATGAGAGGATAACTACAAAACTCTCCTTCCTTCCCCATCTCCCATCACTTCTATCCTTACTCTATCTATATGCTCCAGTCTTTTTTTTTTTTTTTTTTGCCACGCCACATGCCAGACATGGCATGCGGGATCTTCCCCAACCAGGAATCAAACCTGTGCCCCTTGCATTGGGAGCTCGGAGTCTTAACCACTGGACCACCAGGGAAGTCCTATAGACCCCAGTCTTAACGCAGTAAGGCACTTTCCTGCCACTACTGTGAGGTTTCATATTTCCATCCTTATAGACGTGTAGCTGCTTTGAATCCTTTACTCTCCCTACATCCCCTCATCTGACAGCCAAACTTTTTTCCATCAAGACTTATCACACACATCACTGTCTCTGTAGAGAGAACTCCATTTTGGCCCCCACTGCACTGTTGCAGAGGCTGCTAGAGGCCACCGAAGATTTCTTCTCCACTTCCTTGTGAAGATTACATTGATTTTCTTAGAAGTAGCTGCCAATTTTCCAGCTACCTTGCATCAAGGTGGAGCCATGTAATGGGTTCTAGCCAATGGAATGTGGACGTGAGTGACATGTATCATTTCCAGGAAGAAACCTGAGTATCCTCCATGAATTCCTCCCTCCACCTACCAGCTGGGTGACCCCAGGGTGACCTTAAAAGTACAAGATGGTGGAGACACAAGGTAGAAGCAGGCCCAGTCTCTGAGTCATTGCTTGGAGGAAAGACAGCCAGGAGAGCTGCCCATTCAGGGTCATCAGCATTGGATTTTACATAAGCAAGAAATATATTTTCTTTGTATTAAGTCACAAGGATTTGGAGTTCTTTTTTTTTTTTTTTTACTTTTTATTTTATATTGGAGTATAGCCAATTAACAAAGTTGTGATAGTTTCAGGTGCACAGCAAAGCGACTCAGCCATACTTATACATGTATCCATTCTCCCCCCAAATTCCCCTCCCATCCAGGCTGCCATATAACATTGAGCAGAGTTCCCTGTGCTATACAGTAGGTCCTCATTGGTTATCCATTTTATATATAGCAGTGTGTACATGTCAGTCCCACACTCCCTAACTATCCCTTCCCCGCACCCTTCCCCCCTGGTAACCGTAAGTTCATTCTTTAAGTCTGTGAGTCTATTTCTGTTTTGTAAATAAGTTCATTTGTATTGATATCATTTCTTTTTAGCTTCCAAATATAAGTGATATCATACGATCTTTCTCTTTTTCTGACTTACTTCACTCAGTATGACAATCTCTAGGTCCATCCTTGTTGCTGCCAATGGCATTATTTCATTCTTTTTAATGGCTGAGTAATATTCCATTGTATATATGTACTACATCTTTATCCATTCATCTGTCAATGGACATTTAGGTTGCTTCCATGTCTTGGCTATTGTAAACAGTACTGCAATGAACACTGGGGTGCATGTATCCTTTCAGACCATGTTTTCCTCTGGATATATGCCCAGGAGTGGGATTCCCCATATCCTAAAATATGAACTTTGTCCTCGACTCTATTTAGTATCTTCTTTACAGAATAACATTTATTTCTTTACATGTTTGCCTCCCTTACTTGTTTGTGGATTACTTGTACCCTGAGTGCTGAGCCCAGCATAGGGTAAGCTCTCACTAAAGTTTGGTGAATTGAATTCAGTAAAGAATACCGTTTTCAGGGCTTCCCTGGTGGCGCAGTGGTTGAGAGTCTGCCTGCCGATTCAGGGGACACGGGTTCGTGCCCCAGGCCAGGAAGATCCCACATGCCACAGAGCGGCTAGGCCCATGAGCCATGGTCGCTGAGCCTGCTCGTCCGGAGCCTGTGCTCCACAATGGGAGAGGCCACAACAGTGAGAGGCCCACATACTGCAAAAAAAAAAAAAAAAAAAACTAAAGGATGCTGGTAGAGTCAGAGCTGTAGTAGGACTCCATAAGACTCTATCTCCTACCCTGCACCTGTGGTCCCCAAGAGTTGTCTTTCTTTTCTTGAATTAACATAGCTGTCCTAACCCCACACTCAGAACACCCTGATGTGTAATACTCTCCCTCCTACCAAAAGAATCAAGTTGATTTTTTATCACCACTGCCCTGTGTATCATACCTGTAGCTATCTATATTTGCCTGGACACCACGTTTTTATCTGCTGGATCAATAAATCCATCTACTGAAATTTTACTCATTCTTTAGTGAATTCCCAGCAAAATGAGCACCAATGAACATCACATGAATATGGCATTTTATTAACATTGCAAATAGATAACTTACTTTTAGCTCTTTGTGTGTCCATTTTCCCTGTTAGATTCTGTGCCCATTAAAGGCAAAAGCCTCTTATATCTTGTATCTTTTATCTTTAGCAGCTACTCCATGCTTTGCCCAGGACAGGTTCCATAAATGTGTTTTTTAGTTGAACAGCATGGATCAAACTGAGGAATAGAATTAAATACAGGATTTTCTGATTGCTCTCTAACAAAGAGGCTCTTCTATAGGAAATACTTATAACCCCCTCTAATCAGATTGAATAGCCATTAAAGCATAATTGCTTATTTATTTATATATACAGCTGTATTCTTCCAGAAAAGAGCTAGAGATCATTTTGATCAGTAAGAGACCTTTGATTTCCTAGGCTATAAAATGTGTATGTGTGTGTGTGTGTGTATACATATATCTCAGTATGTATCTAAGAGATGAAGCTGTTTGTAGCCTTCTTTATCTTTAAAAGGAGCTGAACTACTGACTATGGCTTTCCCAAGGCTTGAGTCTCAATTGACTTTACAACCTATTCCAAAGCAATGCTCCTTTCTGAAAATTATCCACTGAATGAGAAAGAAAGAGTAACAGAAAAGTGGAAAATATGTCCTAAGCCCATTAAAAGACTAACACATTTTACTCCCATTATGTGCTTAGCAGATGTGAAGATGTGGGTTTTGGAAGCTATTAATAATAAAGTAGATTTTAATAAAATTGCTTATCTGTTTTTCAACCTATGTTGAAACCATATGACAATTTTAGAACCTATAGGTTGTTTTCAAAGCTACACATCTTGAATAATATTTACTCTTACTGGGAATACTTAGCTTAGGAATCTTTACTGTATCGCTCCAAAATTCTTTGCATTCTAGAAAGGCTGGGAGGTCTCAGGAACTATGTTTTCCTCTGTGTCTCTCACAAGGTACAAGCTAATTGTGTACTCAATTTAATCATGTTGGCTTTTCATCATTAAAAATTAAATTCTTAATGATGAGAATCTGGCATCTTCATCATCTACAGCACTGCATTTCTTCCTACCTTTCAAACTTAATAGTCATTGCTCAGTTTTATAATCAAATTAAGAACACGTGTGTCAGACTTAGCTATCAGAAACTGGAACTGTTCTTAACTTTAATCTATACAACACCCAGGATTTCTTAAAGCTGCTCCTTAAAACTACACTTGGCCCTCTTTATTCCTTGATCTCCAAGTTTCAAATAGATTACCTGTGCATTCAGAGCCCACATATAGAACGTCTAAAAGAAAAAACGAGCACTACATGTATTTGCCAAGTTGTCCTGACTTTGGTTCAGCGGGATCAACCACCCTCTGGCACAAACCAAGCTTATGAAGAGTCCAGCCCATATTTCTAGGGAGGATCTGGCTTAAGTTTAGGCTGTCAGAGGATTGGAAGCTTGCCCGCTGGTTGTAAAGAAAAATTTGTTGAAAGAGATATTCGTGTCATTTTGTGTGGGTGCCCCAAAGTCAGAGTTATGAGGAAACTTCCTTATTAGGAATAACTCAAAATCCCAAGATTCACGGAGACAGAAAAAGCCGCACCCCCCCCCATAAAGAGGCATATTGCCTTAGCAGATATTTAAGACAATATCAATAAAAAAGATATTGTTTACACGTGACATTGAATCCCACACACAATCAAGAGAGCAGCCGAATCAATACCAGGAGCCTTGGGATCTGGCCCTGGCTCTGCACCTCCGGGTCTAATGGACAAATGGGAGGGGCTGCCAGGCTATACTCAGTTCCTGCCTCTGCAGTTGGCATCCCTGGATCTTCTAGTGCACTGACCCTCAAATGGGCCAACCCTAGCCAAATACACGGTGGGGTGTGGCCATATAAACAACGCGTAGTCCTCGGACCAACCACAAAGCTAATGGATCAGAATCTTTAAGAATAGAGCCACAGAATCTTGATTTTTATAAATACTCCAGGTGATTCCTAATCACAGTAAAGAATGAGAACCACTACTTTGGTGCTCATCCTAATGTCAGGCAGGAATTACAATCGAGGGGACAAAGTTGAAGATTCTGGAACTCAGCATGAAGTCACCCTTGTTGATATTCTCACCGTGACTTACTGTCCCAAGTCTGATCAGTGAGTGTCGCCTTTTCATTAAGATATGGTCTCCATCTTATGTCTTAATTCAAGTAATTGGGATTCTGTCCTTTTCATCCTTGACTCCCTGCCTACAACCTACTTAAAACTCTGGTCCCCTTCAGAAGATCACTTCTGTGGACCCCTGGTTGGAAGTCTGTCCCTGAAATGTTCTTGGCTGAAGTCTGCCTCTTTGATGACTGGCCTGCCTGCCCTGCATGAAACTGAGAATCACCACCCCTGTGTTGTCCTTTACCATCTGACACTCACCTATGAGAATTGTCAGTGCCTGGTGTTTTTGCTGCTTCCCCCAAATTGAGACTACCACCTGTTGCCCATCACCAGAGGCTTCAGATACCATAATCTAGACCATCTTTTCTTTACACCCGGCTTTGGGCCCCAGAAGCACCATATCTCTAATGCATGGGTTGAGTTTTTTCTCCTTCCTCATGCTATTACAGTTAGCTGGACCTTGTCCAGCCATGCCTCAAAAAAGGCTAAGACATTTTCTAAGGGAACTTTTAGGTAACAAGTTCTACAGTGCTTTGACGTAAGGACCTCGAAAACACATGAGGATGTGAAACAGGAAAGACATTTATGAATGAGTGGACTTTCCAAGTTTTCCCACCTTCCTCCAGGATGTGAGAGACAAAGGCTACTAGAAATTGTAAAGATGAACAAAGAGACAGATGAGCCATACAAGCTGGGACCTATAGAGTTAAAAGTATGGTGACCACTGTCCCCATTTTCCAGGACTGAGGGGTTCCTGGGATGGGACTTTCAGGGCTCAAATTGGAAAAGCTCCTGACATATTAGATGAATTGGCAACCCCAGAACTTGAAATTGTTTGGAGTTGTGCTGAATCAAAGATTTGGGATGTGAAAGAATTAGACCAAAAAGGAAAGGAAATTAGATTTTCCTTCATGTATTTTGAGAAAATATGTAAATATCAGAATTCACTTATAAAGTGCCTCCTCTGTGTCAGGCAATGTACACATATTATCTCTTTCTGTCCTCACAGCTATCTTATGAAGCTGTTATTGCAGGCTTCATTTTACAGATGAGGAAACAGAAGCACAGAGAAGTAGGTAACTAGGCAAGATCACAAAACTAGCAAGGTGTAAAGCCAAGATACAAACCCAGGCAATTTGGCTTTATCCATTTAATGACCTAAATTCTCTACTGTAATGCATATAGACTGCAAGAATGGTAAAGTTACAGGAAACCATAGCAACTATTTAGTTAACCTAACCTACTCATTTTATTAATGGTAAACTAAAGACCCAGAGATTATAAGAGATCTGGGAAGATAGTGTGTATATGAGAAAGAATTCAGGGTTAGAGACATACAACCTGGGTTTGATACCTATCTCTGCCACCGATTAATTGTGTCATTTGTGTAGATTACTTAATCTCTCTGAATCTCAATTCCCTCATCTGTGAAATGAGAATAATAATATCTACTTACAAGGGAGATTTCAGGATGAAATAAGACAATGGATGTAAAGTATTTAGTAGAGTTTCTTACTTATAGTAAGGGATCCATAGATAGAATTGCTACTAGATTTACTGTTAGTAGTTACTACTAATATCTACTATTACTACTACTACTACCTAGTAGTTACTACTACTACTATGATTACAACATCTATTACATCTTCATCATCATCATCATCATCTTCATCATCATTTATCATAATGCCAGATCACACAGCCATCAATTACAGAAACAGACTTAAAATCTGGTTGCCTAACTTAACACAATGACATATGTTATTCCTTATTATAGAAACAACATTAAAACCCAACCTGAGAAAGCATTCAGTAAAGACCCTTGGCATCCAAAAGATTATTCAGAATATGGCCACAAAGTTGCAGATAAGGAGGTACAAAAATTTAAATGGCACAGAGCACAAAGGAGCAAACCCAATGCCATGGAATCTTGGGCACTAATGATGTTTCTTTAGAATATTTTCCAAGGAAAATATAGATCAAGTATATATATGGTTTTGCTTTATTTTTTATTTGTTTTGGCTTCTGTATCTGTACGGGAATGCGTCGAAGACTGTCAGTCCTTCTGGATTTTGTAGCATAGATTTAAGTGTATAATAACACAGGGTCCACAAGCTAACTCAACAGAAGTCTAATTTTATGGAGCTGTATTTCTGTCAAAATCAACAAAATAACAGACCTAAAGGGACTTCAGCTCTGTGAGGGGATTTCAGCTTTGAAAGAAGCCATCCTTCTCTCTTCTCCATTTGACATAGTGAAATGTTACTAACACATGGTCAAATGTATAAACATTTCTAAATAGAGATACACAAACCATCCTTTATGATCATTTTTATTACACAAGTAACATATGTTATTAGTGTGAACATTTTACAAAATTAACTAATTAAAATAAGAAAATTAAAATCATCCATAATCCCACAATCTGACATAATGGTTTGTAATACTTTGTTGTTTATATTTTCTTTTTCTAAGCAAATAAAAATCCATATGGAAGTATACACAGTTTTTAATGTATCAAACTATAGTCCTTTCCCCCATAGCAACATATAATAAATATATTCACATATAATACATAGAATAATTACTTTCCATTCCATGGTTTTAAATAGTTGCCTGACAGTCCATATGTTAATCCATCATAAGTTACTCATCAATCCCCTGTTCATGAATAGTTGGGTTGTTTACAACTTTTTTTGCAATTACAACGTTCTTATAAACATCCTCGTTTACTTGGCACACCTAAGTATTTCCTTAGACATAAAAAAATTCCTAGAAATGGAATTTCCGAATCAGTGCACATTTTTAAGGGTTTTTAACACATACTTTGTATTAAGTACTATGCATGGATTTGTAATATGTACACATAAATATTGCCATATTTCTCTACAGAACCAGTGCACTGATTTGAACTTCAAGCAGTGGGTAAAGGAAGCTTGCCCTACTGCCCTTTACAGTGAGTGAGTCACTGAGTGACTCACTGAGTGAGCCATGGCTTGCCTGGGTGGTCATGGCTTTCAACAGAAAAAGTCTATGTAAAACATTCTCATTAGTGCTAAATTTGTGACACAAGGAAGAGACAAGAGACAACACTCAGCTGTTGGGAGGACTTCCTGCCCCACCCGATGGCTAACCACTGCTGGAAACACACATGTCTAGTGTGACATCATAGGCTATCAAAGGAAAACATCATCCAACCATAACAAGGCAATTGAGAATTGCTGGACACTACCAGAGAGAAAAGTTCTGGTTTTTAAATGCCTATCTGTTTTGCCTTAACAAATAGGACAGAAAAAAAGGGGGAGGGGGGGTGCTATCCACGTTTGGCAAGTAAGAACACTTTTTCCTCTGAAAATATTGAAAAAAAAAAAGAAGAATTATTTTGCAAATCACTACAGATTTGTGAAGTCTGCTACAAATCTCCTGGCCAATTAGAATTGAATATTAGAAGGCCCAAAGGACAAAAAACAAACAAAACCCAACTTTCTCCTGTGCCTGGGTAATAATTTCAATCGTTTCCTACCAGAAAATTTAAAAACTATAACCTGGATATCTCCATGGATTAAAGCAAGGGCAATACAACAGAAAAAAAGAGATCAAATGCCTCTTCCTCAGGTTGCTGGCTTTGCATTGAAGGGAGCTACTGCCTGCATGTAACTGGGCTACTCTGTCCTCTCCTGGAGCCCACAAAGTAGAAAGAGAAGATTTGGTGAAGTCAGCACTGGGGGGACAGTGGACATGTGTACACCATGGGCAAGGATGCAGGCTGGAAGGAGGCTGCAAGGCAGTATACACTCAGATCAAACTAATAAATAAACAAAGTACTGTCCTCTACATCATAGGCCATATGGGAGGAGTTTCTTAATTATCTTACAAATGGTTTCCTGGTGCTTACTACAGCCTTTCCCAATAGTAACTCATTTAATCCTATGACAAATTATACCCATTTTCCAATGAGGAAACTGAAGCATGCAGAGATGAATGATTTTGCCCAAGACAATATAGCTAATAAGTAGAAGAGCTAAGATTTTGACCCAGGGAACCTGGCTCCAAAACCCCACACTCTTAGCCACATGGGTACACCACCTCTCAGGGTACAGTTATAGAGACAGGGTGGGACTTAAGCCCTGAAGACTAAGGTTCATGTCCCAGGGCCACATTCTGTTAGCAGCTATAAGTGACCAAAGGGCATTTCATTTCTCAAAGCCTCAGGTTCCTAAAATAAATATATATGCACCCAACACAGGAGCACCTCAGTATATAAGGCAAATATTAACAGACATAAAAGGAGAAACTGACAGTAACACAATAATACTAGGGGACTTTAACACCCCACTTACATCAATGGACAGATCATCCAGACTGAAAACCAATAAGGAAACACTGGCCTTAAATGACACATTAGAGCAGATGGACTTAATTGATATTTATAGAGCATTCAACCTGAAAGCAGAAAAATACACATTCGTTTCAAGTGCACCTGGAACGTTCTCCAGGATAGATCATATGCTAGGCCACAAAACAAGCTTTGGTAAATTTAAAATTATATCAAGTGTCTTTTCCGACCACAACTCTATGAGACTAGAGATCGACACAAAAGAAAGAACTGCAAAAAACTCAAATACATGGAGGCTAAACAATATGCTACTAAACAACCAATGGATCACTGAAGAAATCAAAGAGGAAATAAGTGGAATCCAGACATCGGCTCTGTCCTTATTTTCCCCTCCAACCCTCAACCCACGCCCACCTGGATTCAGAGCTCAGCACACCTTTCAGTTCCCCATCCCACCCTGCTTCTATTGAATTGGAATCTGCATTTTAACTCACTACCCAAATGATTTTCATTCACACTAAAGTGTGAACATTATTCTCCTAAAGAATCCCTTGATATAAAAACATTGGAACCATTTTTGTACAGTGACAAATGTGGTCAAAAGGTACAAACCTCCAGTTATAAGATAAATAAGTACTAGGAATGTAAAGTACATGATTAATATAATTAACACTGCTCTATGTTATATATGAAAGTTTTTAAGAGATTAAATCTTGATTTCTCATCACAAGAAAAAATTTTTTTCCTTTCTTTAATTTTGTACCTATATGAGATGACGGATGTTCACTAAACTTATTGTGGTAATCATTCCATTATGTAAGTCAAATCATTATGCTGTACACCTGAAACTTATACAGTGCCCTATGTCAATTATATCTCAATAAAACTGGATGAAAAAATAAAAATAAAAACATTGGAACAATAAGTCTTGTTTTTCTGAACTTTCTGTAGAGGACACAGAGGAGGGATGGGAAATATGTTGCATATGGCAGCAGAAATTACTTTAAAATTCCCCCATAAATATCCCTATTGATCCTGTAGTTCCACACTATCGAGTGGGAGAAGGTGCTTTCAATGCCATTTCCTTATTTCAGTTCCCAGAATTGGTAACTGAACTTTCTGATAACTTCTAAATTTTCACCTGGCATCTTTAAGATAGGATATTTAAGATCTTACCTCTTCCTTATAAGTTGTAAATAATTTATGTATTTATCAATATCAGTAATTTAACAAGTATGATGCTCCAATCAGATGATGAATGTGAAAGTACCTCAAAAAAGGTGATACATTAATAGAAGGTATCATTAAGATGCCCCTGAAAGCTGGTACAAGCTGAATAATTTAAAATATTGGCTCATCTAAACGTATGATTGACATAAGCATGATAAGTAATCAGAGGGAGCATTTCTACACACTGATGATTGATGCCAGGTTAACATTTCCCCACAAAACATGCCTTGGCATGTCACATAAGAGACAATACAGAGTTGGTGAGACAAATTTTCAAATCTGACTTCAAGCAGCCCCCTCTTAAAAATGCAAGCAGTCTTTTCCCTCCCAGTTTGTTTTTCGATCCTAGTGGTCTTTCTTTTACCACCTTACTTTCTTACTTCATAAAAATCTCAAATGTATATTCTATACCCATTGTCTCCGTTTTTCCCCTCAACACCCAGTTCCTTCTTCTCGCCTTGAAATTTGAACTCTCACTGTCCAGTGCTACAGTGCAATGGCTGTTTGTAATTCTACCAAGACCTCCCTGTTGGGAAAGAGAGTGGCTATGTCACTTTCCTCACTCTTCTGAACCTCCAGAGTGCATTTGATATTTTCAAGTAGCTTAAGAAAGAGCTTCAAATAAGAGGATTCCTATTCAAAGGCAGATAACATGAATCAGTTTGTCCAATTGTCTTTTTCTTTAATTATAAAAGGGATTTATTTTAACCACCTGCTTTGCCAACTCATTCATCATTGCAACATGAAGGTACAGCTAGTCTTTGGAAAATTCCTCCATAACATATAGCTCATATATGAATGAAACTTGATAGAAGTCTTCCCATATTTGACAGCAATCCTAATAATTGACATGACATTACCAGGAACAAGTTATAAAATTGAACACAGTTTTTGACATTGTTCATAATAAAAATAAATTCAATCAACCATGTCAGAGAAAAGACTGAATTACCTTTGCATTCTCTCTATGGAAGATACTACAAAATTACTCAGGCAGAGGTGATAAAAAAATGTGTAGCCAAAAAACATAGGGGAAAAGAGTAATATAGAAGTTTGAAGGGTGGTGTATTAATAAAAACATCCTATTTTTCTGGATTTATGATTTTTTGTCATATTTCTCAGATTTTGTTAATTTATAATGTCTCCCAATTTCCTATTTGTAATAAATATTTACTTTTTATATACTTTTGTGTTTGTAATTCTGTAAAAAGATTTTAAGGAGTGTTCCCAAAATTGTAGAAGCTTCAGACCCACCCAAACCTGCATCCTATTAATTATACACTAGCTCTTCTATTTTAGAAATAGAGACAATCAACTCAAGTGCTTTGCTGGGTACTAAAAATGAGGCATCATTATTCATATCTTGTTAAATGACAGTAATTCTTCTCATTTCTCCCATCTTACTGGCCCCCTACCATTTCTCTGTCTATGAGTATACTCATGCTGGGAATAGAAGATAAATAGATAATACCTCTGCCTCAAGTAGATTTGTGCCTATTGAGGAAGAAGATGTGAACACTAATAATTATGCAGTAACTTGAAAACTTCTCTAAAGGAGTTAAGAGCAGAGCACAGAATGGGGAGAGACTGATTCCAAGCTGGGAATTCAGGAGAAGTGTCATAATAAAGGTAATGGCTAAACTGGGCATGAAAGAGTGAGAGGAAGGATGCCTTGAGAAGAAGGGGACAGCATCGCTGCGGGAAACTGCAGGTTCACATATGTAAGCAGAGTATGAAAGTCATTCTAAAGAACACACTCAGATGTGCTGTGCTGGCACACAGACAGCAAAAGGAACAAACAAAGAAAAGCCACGAAGAGAAGAATCACTAGCTTCTCGGAAGAATTAACAAATGATAAGTTTAGACGTGGCATCCTCTATGAAACCAAACATACATAAAGCTTGAAAATTTGCTGTCTCAAGCTCAGATATCAGAAAGGCTGAAGCACTGAATCCTCCACTTGTTAGCTGAGTCACCTGGGACATCTCTGTCATTTCTCAAAGCCTCAGTTTCCTCATCTGTGAAATGATCATATTAGGCCTTAGATCAAAAACGTATCAGGAGGATTAGACCAATTATGTGTGGTGTAAAGTAGTGCCGAGCAAATGTTATCTGTTATTATGAACTAAGGCTAACAGGTTCTTCTAACAGGTTCTTCTAACATTAAAGATAGTTGTGAATTGCCCATCTCTTTGTTATACTGATAAACTTGGGGAAAGTCACTACTTGTCAGCCAAAACAATCAAGCTGGAAGAGGAACATTCTTGCAAATAGCCAGAGCGTTCCAAAGAATTCCAGAAATGCTCTCACATTCTCTAGGACATTCCTTTAAGCACCGACTAATTTAAACAAACAACCAAAGCACTCCACATCAGAAATATACACACAGGGGACAAAGGCCAAAAAACAAATCCCAGTGAAAAATTATCCTCTGTGAGGAAGTAAGCACTTAATTCCATGTGCTGTAAAGCATGGTTCAGAATATACTCCTGGGCAAGTCAATGTCTCGTTGCTTTTTATTTTTTAGGCTGGTAGGAGTGTCTCCAGGCTGTGTTGCTTTGCACTCCTTAGAGAGACCCCCTTTCTAGACAATTACACCTGAAGCAATAGCTTGATGGAATCCAGCCTTCATAGAATTAACTGCTTGTTTAATGATAAAATATGTGCATTTTTAAGGAGGGACATCAACCTCCTGGATTGAATCAAGGAAAACTATAAAGCAGTGAACTGTGATATGTTTTAGCCCAGAAGGCCCTTAAATCTGTCACTTTAGAATTACAAGGTAAATATTCCGTCCTAAAGACACTGGGAAAGGGCAGCCGATACAGCTATCTTCTCACAGTTAAGCCAACTTCCTGGTTTTTGTGACTGGGTATTCTGAAACTCTCTATGTTTGCCAGTTGATCCTCCCAACATATGTGGCTATCATAACAACAATCTGTGAATATTGATTGGTTTGGTTTGTCGTACTCTGGTACAATAATAGTTTCTTAATCTAGAACCTGAACTATATATCAATTTCTTAGGCATGTAACGTCTTTATGCATATGTTCTCTCCCCATCTCAGTGTTAGGAAAGAAGTCCCAGAAAAGGTTTTCTTGAGGGAACTGTTCAGGGATTCTATTATTTTCACATGCACCTTGCTCAGGGCTACACCACCAGCCAGCCATCCTGCAATGAAGTGCAGTATTTACCTTAATTTGCAGATAGCGGGGGTAACTGGCAGCCTGCCTTTATCCTCTCAGCCCATCTCGGACTCTCTGCCAGATTTGGGATATACCAACAGCCTACAGAATTTCATGTTTACCTTACTAGCGAAAGTTAGGTCTGGTGGTATTAATACTTAAAACTGTTTCCCAACTTTTCCCACATCAAAAGGTAATATTTTTACTTGGTTAATGATGTTTCATCCATTGTTTAAATAATTTGGCAGCTATGAAAATATTTCATAAACAAAAGATTCATTTATAGCCTTATTTTCATCTCTAATTCTCCAAGGGCTTGGTATGAATGTAGTGGAAAGCACACAGGCTTTAAAGTAAAACAATCCTCCTCGCAAATATTGATTGTGCACTCATATGGCCAAAGACACATCCCACGCCCTTTCTGAGCCTTGGTTCTCCCACATTAAATAGGAATAATAATGCCTACTTCAAAAGACAGTTATGATTTTAAAATAAGCTTGAAAAGCTGGTAGCCCAGAGAAAGAGATATTCACTAAATATTAGCTCACGTCCTCTCCATGAAAGAGAATTATCATTCTAAGCAGTTAAATTCCCCACATTTGTTATCTTACGTTAGTTACTCCTTTTTTCCTGCATTATGTTGTCCTCTATCGGCTTCCCTCTGTCGCCTGCCTCTCTGCCTCCTTGCCTAGTTTTCTACTTCTGTATTGTCTGCTCTCTCCCTCCTTATCATACTCTTACTTTCTTCTCTCTCAAAACTGGGGCAAGGAGGGAAGAAAGGGGGCATGATTGGGAACAAACAGGAAATACGGTCGTTTGATCCATTTCAACTCCCAGCTCTTGTAAGGCATTGCCCAAATCATTTCAAGCAATAATAAAAAAGAAAAGAAATTATCTTTATCAGGAAATTACTATGTTCAAATCCTGTGCTATTTGACCTCTCAAGCTCCATCAATACCCTTTATATCAGTGGCTTTCAACCTTTACACCACTTTGCATGACAGAAAAAGCCAACACAGACATATCAGTAGGAGCTGTTCATGGAAGTTGTGAGTCATGTTAAAAGAAAGGGGCCTACATAGTAGATGCTCAAGTAATATTTGCTTATTGCATTAATGCATTCATTATACTCACCAACACAAGTACCTGAGGATGCAAATTTGAGCTATGCTGTGGATTCACAAATCAGATACAAATCTATTGCTCCAGACCTAAAAACCAATCAACGTAAACCTAAAATAAACTTAAAAGAAAGATATCGGATATGACAACTCCTTTCTTTTATATTTTTGTTTCGTTATCATCAGTGATGCAGGAAAAACACAGAATGTATTTAAAGGGGGCAAATGTTCTCTGAGCTCTCCTAGCCTAATCACCAAATGATAATAATAATGTAAAAAGAAGTTGACTATAACAGTGTGGTGGAGACAGCAAGAATCAGCATACCAATAAAATTTCCAGGATTGGATGATTTCTACAAAGAATCTGCAGGTTGGGATACATCTACAACCACTTTCTGAACTTGCTCTAGCAGTTCATCTACTATGACCTTAGCTGAAGAGAGCAGGCATCATACCATCACAGGAAGCTTGTAAACAGTGTCAAAATGGTTGGAAAGGCAATATACTAACCATCTGAAACTGCCACTGATATAAAACAAGTGTAGTAGTTGGAGAGTGTATGAGTCATTTTTATAGTCACCTCAATAATAGCTTTGTCCAAAGGCACCACTTGTAGCTCTTAAAATAATAATTATTATTGTTATTCTTTGTGATTGTGATGCAATCACTCACGGGATTCTAGACATAGTGAGCCACGTGGGGAAAGGGTTTCTGAAGGAGTAGGGTCCCCAGTGTTGAAAGATAAACTGAGGCATATTTTAAACTTTTAGTTTATTTGAGCAAATATTGATTTGAATCGAGCAGCATCCAACCTAGCAGATAAAAAAGGAGCTCCATGGAGCTGTACAAAAATTTTTAAAGGCAGAAGAGAGCAGGAATAAGGACATTATACTAGGTGAAAAGCAGATCGGTTATTACAAAGTTACTTTCCTTTAGGGGATGGCAGGGGTCTATCAGGTAAATTATCTAACTAGTGCTGATCAGGTGATTCCTGATTGGCTGGTTTAAGATTCCCTTTCTGAGAAAGCTGAAGCTGTGATTACATTGTCTCAGTTTGTTGTCATGGGTCTTAGCATAAGTGACTGCATCTTGGGCTTGTTGTCTTGTTTTAAACACCAACTATGTTGATAAACTTTCAGGAAATTTGCCTATGAGATGGGAGGCACTCTGTAAAGATACAGTAGTAACAAGACACGTAAGTCAAGAAGCATAAGACTGTCAAAGACCCAAATTTATTCTCTTGCTGAGAAAAATGGGATTAGGTGGATTTATTGTCATTTTAGATGCCAAAGGTAATCATATGTATGCACTTATAAAGTTATATTAATGTCTCTATATAATGTATATATTAATCTCTCTCCAAAATCTCTATAATAGAAATTTCTGATTCATTTATATTTTATGGTAACAAGATTTAATATAATTTTTCAGAGTATTGTTTTACTAAGACAAATACTCTTGGATGGGAGCAGGATGGTTTCATTGCACAAAGACAGGGGAAACCATTCACATCAAATTCAAAGTGAAAACCGCCCCCTGGAGTGGGGCAGCAAGGTGGCCCTTGATGAAAAGAAAAGAGGTGGAAATGATAAAGGAGAAAGAACATGAGGGGGAAATATTGAAGATATATCCTTCTAGGCAAATATTCACTTATAAAATGTTTGATCATTGAGGGGTGTTAGGAAACAAAGAAAATATGTTTAAAGTAAAAATTATTGACCCACCAATTTGAAAAGAAAAAGTCCACAATTATGAAGAGAGAATGGGAAATAGAAGCAAAAGAGAGACATTAGAGCTGCCTAGTTTTCACTCTAGTCCCTCAATCAATTAGAACAGGAAAAGTTCCTATTATTCCTAGTGCTCTCCACCAAGGAGCCAACAGAAGACAAAGCCCTAAAATAAAATAACACTCACCAGAATTATCAGAAAAATGGGCAGGGACTGAAGGGAGAAGAGAGTGGAGAGAAGTATTCGTTAGAGGAAGAAGAATCAATTAGATGAAAATATATTGACTAGTTTTATGTTGTAGAAAGTAGCAACAGTAGATTTGGAAGAAGGATGGAGGAAGACAAAGTCACAAGATTTCTGAGGGAACCAGAGGAAGGGAGCCCATTCTACACACATCACATTATATCATGCTTCGCTGTAGCTAAAGACAAGCATTTGCTTGACCTTCTGTCCATTGCTACCATCAAGTCATCATTACCATAGCAAAAGTAGCAACAGAATACTTACTATGCCCTACCATACCCCACTAAACACTGCATACAGAAGATTTTACTTCGTTCTTCAAGCTCTTTTATGAATAACATCCTATTATTATTCCTGTCTTTACACATGAAGAAGTCAAGTCCTAGAACATTAGAGGTATTGACAACTTCACATTGACTGTTCAGAGTTGAAAAGATTCTGTACCCACACACTCAAACTCTTAAAGATTAAAATTAACCTCAAACTAGCCTGATTTTAGTTAACATTTAAATACATTACTAAATGATCACCATCATAAGTCAAGTAACCATCTGTCCCCATGCAAAGTTATTACAGTATTATTGACCATATTTGTTATGCTGCATATTACAACTCCATGACTTACTTACCTAAGAATTGGAAGTTTGTGTCTTTTCAGACCCTTCACCTATTTCACCCAACACCTCACTCCTTCCCCTCTGGCAACCCTTTGTTTGTTCTCTGTATCTGTGAGTCTGTTTTTGCTCTGTTTGCTTGTTCCTTTGTTTTGTTTTTTAACAAAACATATAAGCAAGATTATACGGTATTTATCTTTCTCACTTTGACTTATTTCACTTAGCATAAGAACCTCTAGATCCATCCATGTTGTTGTAAATGGCAATATTTCATTCTCTTTTATGTCTGAGTAATATCTCATTATATATATAACATCTTCTTTACCCATTCATCTACCAATGGACACAGGTTGCTTCCATATCTTGGCTATGGTAATATTGCTGCAATAAACATAGAGATGCATATATCTTTTTGAATTAGTGTTTTTGTTTTCCTGGGATAAATACCCAGGAGTGGAGTTGTTGGATCATATGGTAGTTTGATATTTAATTTTTTTGAGGAAACTCCATACTGTTTTCCATAGTGGCACCAATTTCCTTTCCCACCAACAGTGCACAAGGATTTCTTTTTCTTCACATCCTCACCAACACCTGTTATTTCTTGTCTTCTTCATGAAAGCCATTTTAACAGAAGTGAGGTGAAAACTCATTGTGGTTTTGTGCATTTCCCTGATGATTAGTAATGTTGAGCATCTTTTCATGTATCTGTTGGTCATCTGTAAGACTTCTTTGGGAAACTATCTACTCAGAGCCTTTGCTCATGTTGTTAGTCAGATTGTTTGTTCTTTTGATACTGAGTGGTATGAGTTCTTTATATATTTTGAATATTAGCCTGGATATGTCTTTTGCAAATATATTCTCCCATTCAGTAGGCTGCCTTTTCATTTTATTGATGGTTTCCTTTGTTGTACAAAACAGCACAGCATTTTCTTGATTCGTCTGGCTAAAGGTTTATCAATACTGTTTATCTTTCCAAAGAACCAGCTCTGAGTTTCATTGCTCTTTTCTGATGTTTTTGGTCTTTATTTCATTTATTGCCACTCTGATCTTCATTATTTCTTTCCTTCTACTAACTTTGGGTTTGGTTATTTTTTTTCTAGTTCCTTTAAGTGTAAGATTAGATTGCTTATTTGAGATCTTTCTTGTTTCCTGATGTAGGCCCATATTGCTATAAACTTCCTTCTTAGAACGGCTTTTGCTGAATTCCATATATTTTGGAATGTTGTGCTTCCATTTTCATTGTCTCAAGGTGTATTTTGATTTCCAGGTTCATCACTGCAATGATCCATTGGTTGTTTAGTAGCATGTGTTTAGACTCCACATGTTTGTGGTTTTTGTTTTGTTTCTTGTAGTTGATTTCTAGTCTCATACTGTTGTGGTCAGAAAAGATGCTTGATATTTCAGCCTTTTTAAATGTATTAAGACTTGTTTTGTGACCTAGCATGTGATCTATGCTGGAGAATGTTCCATGTGTAATTGAAAAGAATGTGTATTCTGCTGCTTTTGGATGAAACGTTCTATATACATTCATTAAGTCAATCTGGTCTAATGTGTTGTTTAAGGCCAATGTTTCCAATTGATTTTCTGTCTGGATGATCTATCCATTTATGTAAGTGGGGCGTTAAAATCCCCTACTATTATTGTGTTACTGTCAATATCTCCCTTTATGTCAGTCAATATTTGATTTATGCATTTAGGTGCTCCTATGTTGAGTGTATATGCATTTAAATGTTAAATATTCTTACTGGATTTATCCCTTTATCATTCTGTAATGCCCTTCTTTGTTTCTTGTTACAGTGTTTGCCTATTTTGTCCGATATAAGTACTGCTACCCCAGCTTTTTTTGTTGTTTCCATTTGCATGGAATACCTTTTTCAATCTTCTCACTTTAAATCTGTGTGTGACTTTAGATCTGAAGTGACTCTCTTGTAGACAGCATACACATGGGTCTTGTTCTTTTATCCATTCAGCCACCCTTGTCTTTTGACTGGATCATTTCATTCATTTACTTCAAAGCAATTATTGATAGGTATGAACTTATTGCCATTTTGTTGATTGTTTTTTGGTTGTTTTTGTAGTTCTCTGTTCCATTCTTGCTCTCTTGCACTCTTCCCTCGTGATTTGATGACTATCTTTTGTGTTATGTTTAGATCCCTTTCTCTTTATTGTTTGCATATCTATTATAAGTTTTTGGTTTGTGGTTATTGTGAGGTTCATATATAACAACCTATGTATATAGGTGTCTATTTTAAGTTGATGATCTCCTAAATTTAAATGCATTTTAAAAGCACTACATTTTTATTCTACTCACATTTTTTTATGTTTTTCATATCATATTTTACATCTTTTTATTTTTGTATCCCTTAATTACTTATTGTAGATATAGGTGATTTTACTACTTTTGCCTTTTAACCTTCCTATTAACTTATTAAGTGTTTAATCCACTACTTTTACTATATATTTGCCCTTATCACTGAGAATTTTTCCTTTCATAATTTTCATATTTCTAGTTGTGGCCTTTTCTTTTCCAGTGAGAAAAGTCCTTTTAACATTTCTTGTAAAACTGGTGGTGCTGAACTCTTTTAGCTTTTGCTTATCTGTAAATTTATCTCTCCTTCAATTCTGAATGATAACCTTGTCAGGTTGAGTATTCTTGGTTGTAGTTTTTTTCTTTTCAGCACTTTGATTATATCATGCCACTCCTTTCTGGCCTGCAAAATTTCTGCTTAAAAGTCAGCTGATGGTCTTAGGGAGTTCTCTTGTACATAACTAGTTGCTTTTCTCTTGCTGCTGTTAGGATTCTCTCTTTATCTTTAATTTTTGACATTTTAATTATAATGTGTCCTGTTGTGAACTTCTTTGAGCTCATCTTCTTTGGGACTCTCTGTGCTTTCTGGACCTGGATGTCTGCTTCATTCCCCATGTTAGGGAATTTTTCAGCTGTTATTTTTTTTCAAATAATTTCTCTGCACTTTTCTCTCTCTTCTCCTTCAGGGACTCCTATAATGGGAATTTTAGTACATTTGATGTTGCCTCAGAGGCCCCTTAAACTATCCTCATTTTGTAAAATTCTTTTTCCTTTTCTCTATTCACCTTGAGTGACTTCCACCACTCTTTCTTCCAGATCACTGATTCATTCTTCTGTATCACTTAATTTACCATTGATTCCCTATAGTCTATTTTTCATTTCAGTTATTGTATTCTTCAGCTCTGATTGGTTCTTTTTTATATTTTCTAACTCTTTTTTGAAGTTCTTACTGTGCTTATCTATCTTTATCCCAAGTTTGGTGAGCATCTATATGATCATTACCTTGAACAATTTATCAGGTAGATTGTTTACCTCTGTTTCGTTTAGTACTTTTTCTGAGGTTGTGTCTTGTTTCTTCATTTAAAACATATTCCTCTGTCTCCTCATTTTGCCTAAATCTTTGTGCTTATTTCTTTGTATTAAGTATGTCTGTTACATCTCCCTATCTTGGAGAAGAGGCCTTACGTAAGAGATATCCTATGGGGCCCAGCAGCACACTCTGCTCTGGCCACCAGAGCTAGATGCTCCAGTGGTTTCCCCTATGTGGACTGTAGGTACCCTTCTGTTGTGGTGGAGCTGACTATTATGGGCACACTGGAGTCTAGTCTGGCCCCCAACGCAGTTGGCTGTGAGGCCCTAACTTGTGTGGTTGCTGCAGGCATGCTGGTGGGTGGGGCAGGCCTCTGGTGCTAATAGGCTACAGGGAGGATTCCAAATTGGCACCTGCCAGCACCAGTGTCAGCACAGTAGAATGAGATCACAAAAACGGCTGCTGCCAGCATCTCAGTCCCAGGAGGAGCCTCCTGCCTCTCTGGGAGGCTCTCCAAGATCAGCAAGTGGGTCTGACCCAGGCACCTTTCAAACTTCTGACTCTGCACCTGGGACTTGGGACATGCAAGATTTTGTGTGTGCCTTTTAAGAGCATAGACTAGGTTTCCTACACCCCTCTGGCCCTCTTGAATGTAAGGCCCACTGGTTTTCAAAGCCAAATGTTTCAGGGCCTTATCTTCCCACTACAGGACCCCTGGGCTGGGGAGCCTGATGAGGGGCTCTGATCCCCCAATCTTCAGGGGGACCTCTGGGGTTGTGATATCCCTCCTGCTTGTGGGTCACTACACCAGAGGTGTGGGTACTGACCAGACTGCACCACGTTACCTCCTACCTATCTCACTGTGGCTCCTTTTTATACTTTTATTTGTGGAAAATCTTTTCTGCTAGTCTTCAGGTCATTCTCAGAGATAGTTGTTTAGTAGGTACAGTTGACACTTGAACAAAGCAGGGATTAATCCACATATAACTTATAGTTGGTCCTCCGTATCCATGATTCCTCTGCCTCTGCAGATTCAACTAACCACAGACCATGTAATAACATAGTATTTACTACTGAAAAATATTTACATACAAGTGGACCCAGGCAATTCAAACTCATGTTGTTCAAAGTCAACTGTACTTGTAATTTTGGTGTGCTCATGGAAGAAGGTGAGCTCAGGAGTTTCCTACCCCATAATCTTGATCCCAATCCTCAAGGCCAAGGTCGTGCATTTTCTTATGTGTTTCATTGACCATCATTCAATAATTGTTGCATTACAACATCTCCCCATGTCAATAATCCATACTATTAACCTACCAAATATAAAATTTTAATCTTAATAAAATATCCCCAATAACAATAAAACTCCTAGGTGAATAGGACAATACTACAGTTGGCTTTTGTAAGCCATCATTTGAATATATCTATCTAATGCTGTAGCCAAATTATTTACTCATGAGTGACACAAAGAAATTCCTCATTTGGGGTAAAAATCTACTGGAAAATTAGATGTATGGCTGAGATAGAGAATGATTATGACTTGTTAGTAATCACACTGATATACTCAAGACACATTCATACACACTGATTCCTTCTTGCTGGAACACTCAGATTTCCAACAAGTTCATATACGCATTTAAATACTTTTGTCTTCCTGTTTTGATGATGCCTATCACAGACAGATGATGTTTGAGACTCTGATTCCTTTGAACACAAGGTTTTCCTTAGGGGATCTAATGTGCTTTGTCAAATCATAACGTTGAATTATAGGGGTCCAAAGTCTATGTCAGAAGGTCAGAAGGTACTTGTTTTAAAAAACAAAGGAGGTATTCACAGTTTAAAGCAATGATATATTTAGATCCATGTTATGGCATATGGGGTAGATAGTCACCAATTCTATTTTCTTTTTCTCAGGAAAAAAAAAGCATAAAACTCCACTGTTCCCTATAGTTGGATTAGGTTCAAGTACAGACTGGGTTTTGGCCAGTGACATGTAGAGGGACGTAATATACCACGTTCATGCCTGTTTCGTAAGATCCAATGCATGACCATTCATAAAGGCAACCATAGAGATGATGCACTGAAGATGACAACATCACAAGATGAAAGAGAACAACTTCAACTTCACTGGACAGTGATTTGAGAAAGAAACAAACCTTTATTTACTTAGGCACTAAGCTCTGAGACTCAAGAGCTTGTTTACTACTGCACCATAACTTAGCTCAATCTGACTGAGAACGTGGTGCAGGCCATGGGGAATACTATCACAAAACTAAAGATGTGGCAGGGCATCAGGCAGCAAAGAAGCTGATATCACAATCTGGAAATATGTGATCTAAGTTGTGCAGTGGGGGGAAAAGTGTTGTAAAACTGTTATCGATGGTAATTTGATGGATATACTCCTAAGTCTGAAGCTCTAGAGTAAGATAATGGAAAACAGTCACACCATTAGTGTATACTGGTTAGTATAGGCTGCATTTGGCAAGGCATTACATGAAAGGGATGAGTTTAGGAAAGAAGTGACTGGTTTGGAACACTTTAAAATACAATTTTCATCTCAGGAGTCATACTTCATTGAAATAGTAGTGTTTCCAAATTGCCACAGGGCCATTATATATTTAACATTAAGGATTAACACCGTCTATCTTAAATCCACTAGCCAAACATCACTAGCTGCTCTATTTTTAGCCAGGTCTATTCATATTAGGTGGTGGAGGGACAAAGATTGGACATGTGGAGAAAGGAAAAAATTAATGCAGCTGTATCCCAGCCTTTCAGAAGATCCTTTCTGAGTGAGTGGGTTAGAGTCTGTTTATGCTCTCCCTAACAATGCAGTATTTTTTAATAGCATATGGACTCTTTTGAATGTTTAGTGAACTTTCATATCAGGAAGGAAAATAAGAAAGACCATTATCTTACAACTTTCTTCCTAAGACAGAAAAAATATATAAATCTAAACACAATATTCAAATTCTCTTGAAAGACCAACTATAGATCTGGGGTGGAGAAACTTGAAGAGTGTGATCTGGTATTCATTTCAGCAAGCTGAATTTAATTTTCTACTTTGGAAAGCAATGTATGATAGTCATTGTTTAACATCATTCCTCTTAGGCCTCAAAAATCTCCATAAAAGAAACCGTATGGGGAATTTTTGTGCCTCATATGCCAAAGTTCTGAAAAGAGTGAGCTCAAACTTGGTGACCAATAGAGTTTTCTTCTTGTCCAAGGAGGAATAGCTTTGATCACCATCTGGACCACATGGAAAGCATTGAGAACCTGGTTGGGGCACAGCCAAATAAATCACGTTGGTACCATCTGGCAATACTAAAAGCTGGGAAGGGGGTGGAAATTGCCATGGGCCAGTCCTCAAAAGACTACCTAGCCAGAGAAAAACTTAATGAGTTAACAGAGTAGGAGTCTTCTTGAAATAAGAATCAGGAGACGTAGGCTCTCAGACAGACCCTCCCACTGACCGGATATGTGACTTTAGGGCAAGTCATGCCTCCATTTTAAACTTCATTCCCTTATTCTATAGAATGAGGGAGTTGGGCTTAATTATGGACTGCCAAGTGAAATACCTATGAGCATGTAGCAGGTAGTGTAATAGGGAGACCCACACACAGTGGGGACCATGGCTAAGTGAAGAACATATGCCCTTCCAGAGGGAAAGCTGCTATTCAACTCCAGCTAATTAATGCTATGCAGAATACAGGCCCAGCATTGACAAATTTCCAATCCTTTTTAAGAGAAGCTAGAAATCAGGGATTTTTATGAAAAAAACACAAACTTTTCATTCCTAAACATTCACACCTAATTCAATTTTTAAAGCACATTATTGCCCAAACAACACCAACAAAAAATATCTGCTGGCATATTGTGGCCCAGAGACCACATTTGTCCCCCAGGCATTGTCAGATAACTAACTCAGCTAGCTATCCCCTTGCATCTTTGAAGATAAATTTAAATTAATCACCTGATAAATGACATTTTGTTTCCTCAATCTATAATCCATTTTCTCTCACCTTCAAAGTATTCAGAAATGAACATACACAGTGTGGGGACCCTAAAGATATGTCTTCATCCCTCACCCCACTGAGGCTGTGTTCCCTGTTACCCATGATTTCCTGACTGCCAGCTCGAAAGGCAATCGCCATGCCTTCATTCCTTTTTTTTTTTTTTTTAGTTTCTGCTTTATAACAAAGTGAATCAGTTATACATATACATCTGTTCCCATATCCCTTCCCTCTTGCGTCTCCCTCCCTCCCACCCTCCCTATCCCAACCGTCCATGCGGTCACAAAGCACCGAGCTGATCTCCCTGTGCTATGCAGCTGCTTCCCACTAGCTATCTACCTTACATTAGGTAGTGTATATATGTCCATGCCTCTCTCTCGCTTTGTCACAGCTTACCCTTCCCCCTCCCCATATCCTCAAGTCCATTCTCAAGTAGGTCTGTGTCTTTATTCCTGTTTTACCCCTAGGTTCTTCATGACATTTTTTTTTCTTAAATTCCATATATATGTGTTAGCATACGGTATTTGTCTTTCTCTTTCTGACTTACTTCACTCTGTATGACAGACTCTAGGTCCATCCACCTCATTACAAATAGCTCAGTTTCATTTCTTTTTATGGCTGAGTAATATTCCATTGTATATATGTGCCACACCTTCTTTATCCATTCATTGGATGATGGACACTTAGGTTGTTTCCATCTCCGGGCTATTCTAAATAGAGCTGCAATGAACATTTTGGTACATGACTCTTTTTGAATTATGGTTTTCTCAGGGTATATGCCCAGTAGTGGGATTGCTGGGTCATATGGTAGTTCGTTGGAGGAATCAGGCTCCCTGACTTCAGACTATACTACAAAGCTACAGTTATCAAGACAGTATGGTATTGGTACAAAAACAGAAAGATACATCAATGGAACAGGATAGAAAGCCCAGAGATAAACCCACACACATATGGTCACCTTATCTTTGATAAAGGAGGCAGAAATGTACAGTGGAGAAAGGACAGCCTCTTCAATAAGTGGTGCTGGGAAAACTGGACAGGTACATGTAAAAGTATGAGATTAGATCACTCCCTAACACCATACACAAAGATAAACTCAAAATGGATTAAAGACCTAAATGTAAGGGCAGAAACTATCAAACTCTTAGAGCAAAACATAGGCAGCACACTCTATGACATAAATCACAGCAAGATCCTTTTTGACCCACCTCCTAGAGAAATGGAAATAAAAGCAAAAATAAACAAATGGGACCTAATGAAACTTCAAAGCTTTTGCACAGCAAAGGAAACCATAAACAAGACCAAAAGACAACCCTCAGAATGGGAGAAAATATTTGCAAATGAAGCAACTGACAAAAGATTAATCTCAAAAATTTACAAGCAGCTCATGCAGCTCAATATCAAAAAAACAAACAACCCAATCCAAAAATGGGCAGAAGACCTAAATAGACATTTCTCCAAAGAAGATATACAGATTGCCAACAAACACATGAAAGGATGCTCAACATCATTAATCATTAGAGAAATGCAAATCAAAACTACAATGAGGTATCATCTCACACCAGTCAGAATGGCCATCATCAAAAAATCTAGACACTTTTGCTGGAGAGGGTGTGGAGAAAAGGGAACACTCTTGAACTGCTGGTGGGAATGTGAATTGGTAGAGCCACTATGGAGAACAGTATGGAGGTTCCTTAAAAAACTGCCTTCATTCTTAACCAATTTCTAGCGACTCAAATCATTAACAACACCTCTTCTTGAAAAACAGCCTCTTCTGGGTTTTCACATGTTTCTAATCACCTTGTCCCAGATTCTTTCACTGCCTCCATTTTTCCTTCCACCTCCTAAATGTGGGTGTTCCCAGAGATGCAGTCCCAGCCTTCCAGTAATCTCTTTAAGTTCTTATCCAAAGATCTCATCTGTAACTTCAGCTTCAGTCCTCACTAGATTCATTCATATGCACAAACATCTCCTCTCCTGAGGAGCTCCAAGTCTCCATTTGTAATGTCCATTAGAACATTTCTGCTTGGACTATGTGGCACATTCCTTAAGTTTGCTCCAAAGTTATTGTTTTCTCCAAAACTTCTTCTCCCTTGTGTTCCTCTTGCTACTAAAGATCTCCCACCATTCTTCACACCGTGCCTCCAGTTACTGCAAGTTAAAATCCTAATTATCTTTGACTCACCTCACTCACATCCACATTTAATGATCTATTCATGATACTGGGAACATTCATCTCTATCTTTCTAAGGAAGGCACCTGCAATTACCACTTCTGGGTTAGATACATCACTTGCATCTTTCTTACTTCCTAACTCCAGTCTGTATTAGGCACTGCCACCACGTTATCACTTTGTATCACGTCATAGACTCACTTCCATTGCCCCAAGGGACAAATACCAAATTTCTGTATCTGACATTCAAAGTCCACTGTTTGGCCCATAGCCATCTTCCCCATCCTCTCAATACAAAAGACCTTCTGTTCCAGCCAAACCAGACTAACCATTGTTCTCCAAACACTACATTCAGTTTTTGCTTAAAAGGTCCTCCCTTGTAATTTCTACCTGTTCAACTCCTATTCATTCTTCAAGGCCCAGTTCAACTTGCATCTTCTTCCAAAAGCTTTTTAAATTACCTAGGCCCAAGTGATATCTCCTTTAACAGATCTTAAGGAAATGTTTTTTGGTGCTGCTTCCTTATCTAGAGAAGAAATCTCAGGTGTTAGCTTCTAAAAGCGTTATTGGTCTGCCTTTCACATGTAGGTGTGTGGTAAAATTTGGTGTGTGGTATGAAGTAGGAGCCCAAAGTTGTTGCTGTTGTTGTTTTTTGGCATGGGTATGTAATTTTTCCTAGCACTATGGATGTCTAGCTTTTCGCTACTGTTATCCAGTGCCAACTTTGTCATAAATTAAGGTATCAAATATGTGACAGGTGGTTTTTAGGCTGGCAACTCCATTCTATTGGCCTATTATGAATTCTTGCACCAATTTCACACTGGCTCAGTTAATATTGCTTTTATAATGTTTTGATAATCAGTAGAGGCTGTCTTTCTACTTTGTTCTTCTTTAAGAGCATCTTGCCTATTCTAGGCCTTTTCCTTATAAATTTCCATATAGATTTCAGTATCAGCTATTCAGGTACCCCTCTCTCCCTCTCCCTTCAAAAAAATTAACAACTTGGTTAGGATTTTGATTATTGTTTCTTTGGATTTCAGATCAACTTACCTCTTACTTTCCCTGTTTTGGTTTGGTTTGGTTTGGTTTTTTGTTTTTTGTCTGACTAGGCTTTATTTGCATGCTTTAGGTTTAATTTTCTATTTTTTCCAGTTTCTGAAGATGAAAATCTTGGGAATTTCCTTTTATTCATTTCTTTTCATTAGTTTATGCATTTAGCTCTACTCACAATTTTTAATATGTTATATTTTCTTATTCATTCTATTCCAGATTTTCTCTTGTGACTTCCTCTTTGATTCATGGGTAATTTAGAAGTATGCTGTTTAACCACATATTTTGTAATTTTCCAGATATCTTTCTGTTACTGATTTCTAGTTTAATTCTTGAGTGATCAGAGGACATTCTTTTTAAGATTTCAATTCTTTAAAACTTGTTGAGATTTGTTTTATGGCACAGAATATATTCTACTTTAATGAATGTCAATTAGGTCATATTGGTTGATAGTGCTGTTTACATCTTCTACATTCTTAATTATTTTCTCTCTACTTGATTCATTGATCACTAAGAGGGAAGTGCTGAGGGAAGTGCTGACATCTCCAAGTGTAATTATGGATTTTTCTCTTTCCATCAGCTTTGCTTTGAGTATTTTGAAGTCCTGCTGTGCTTCAAATACACATTTAAATTGTTATGTCTTCTTTGTGAATTGGCATCTTTATCAATAAGTAATGTTCCTCCTAATCCTGGATAATATTTCTTGGGTGAAGTCTATTTTGTCTGATTTTAACATGGTCACTACACTTTCTTTTGATTTGTGTTTGTATGCTGTATCTTCTTCCATCTTTTTACTTTTAACAGATTCAAGTATTTAGATTCAAATAGTATTAGGTAGACAATATATAGTCGGTTCTTGTATTATCATCTAACCTGACAATCTCTGCCTTTTAATCAGCATAGTTAGATAATTTAAGTTAATTATTAATAAAGTGAGTTTAAATCTACCACCACTCTTGTTGGTTCCTACTTCCCAGATGTTCTTTTTTTCCCTTTTTTGTAACCATTTAGATTAATTGTGTATTTTTAAATTATTTTTCTCTCCACAATTGGCTTATTAGTTACACTGCCTTCTTTAAAATTTTAAAGGTTGCCCTAAAGTTGACACTATATATTTTTAATTTATCATAGTCTGTTTTAAAATAATGTTATTTTACATACTGTGTAAGAAAAACAATATATTTCCAGTTTCTCCCTCCTATAATTTGTACTTTTTTGTCTTACATTTTATTATTACATATACTACAAAGCCTTCAATATATTTTCACTATTTTTGCTTTAAATTGTCAATTAGCTTTTAGAGTGATTAAAAATAAGTTAAAAATATATATCTTATATTTTCCTTTATTTTTAACATTATTGGTGCTCTTCATTATTTTGGTAAATCTAAGTTTTCACCTAGTATCATATCCCTTCTGCATGAAGAACTTTCTTTCATAAAGATGTAACTTCATTGTCTTCTGGCTTTCATAATTTCTAACAAGCCCACTATATATATAGTTTTTTTGGTTATTTGAAATTGTAAAATATCTTTTCTCTGACTGTTTTCATTATCTCTTTATCTTTGATTACACTGATGTTTCAAATTTCCTGTTTACTTAGTTTTTAACTTTTTTGTTTGTTTTCAGTATTGATCCTGCTTGCAGTTCTCTGAGCTTCTCGGATTTGTAGTTTGATATATTCCATTATTTTGGGAAGGATCTCAATCTTTATCTCTTTAAATACGTTGTTTGCCTCATTCTCTCTTTATGTTCTTCAAGAACTCTAGTACACATATATTAGACCATTTACTATTGTTCCAAAACTCTTGGATGTTATCTTTTTTAATATTTTTTTTACACTTTGTGTTTCAGTTTGGATAATTTATATTATTCAGTTTGAATAATTTCCATAATTTTTCTTGATTTATCTTCAAGCTCACTCCTGCTTTCCTCACCTGTATTAAGCCTATTGATGAATTTGTCAAAGAAATTCTTCAATTATATCCATTTTTTAAAAAACTTTGTTTATAAATGGCCTATTCTTATAGTTTCATCTTTCTTCCTAAGTTTCCCATCTGCATATACATGTTGTCCACCTACCTTTCCCAGTAGAACCTTTAACATAATTGTTATCATTATTTAAAGTCCTTACCTGATTGTTCTTGGTCATCTCTGCATCTGGATCTTTTGATTCCCTTACCTCTTGACAGTGGGCTGTATTTTTTTCACAATTTTTGTCTTGTAATTTTTTTAAATGAATATCCATCATTATATGTAGGACAATTGAATCTGAGGTAACAAGTATTTATGCTCCTCTTCTGTCAAGCCCCTTGAGTTAGACGTTAAGTTAATCTAGTCAAATAACGAGCTGTATCTGGTTTCACTTCAGTGCACCAACTTCAGAGCAAGCTTCAAACTCCTCTGGTAGTGGGTTGCAATTGCCTTGTGCTTAGTTGGGGACTGGAGCACCAAGCAGTTTTTCTCAGTGTCCAGGCTCCATCTCAGCTGCCACGTGCCCACCCCACAGAGGAGGGCTCATTCCACGCTCTTACCACACCCCCAGCTGTAGATTGCTATTGCTTGATGCTCAAGGCTAGATTTGGTGAAGGGAGGTTCCCTCTCTTCCTGGTTTGGCCTCAGTCTTAGGCAGGCCTTGTGTTCCTGGAACTTGGGATGGAGGTTTTTCAGCATTTCTGCCTTTCTTACCACGGCAACCAAGCTCTGCATTGCATCTGTGGTTCATCTTGGGCAGAAGTTTCTTGACCTTCTCTATGGTAGCAGACTAGTGCTTGGTCTTACTATGAGATCCAGAGCCCAGGCTACCTGGCTTTCCCATGGGGATAAAGGGTTTTCTTCTACTCTTTTCCTAGCCACAGTGGTTTTTTCCACCTGTGAAGTGACAGTGTTTGCTGCCCCTTCTCGGTGGCTTAAGACCTTTTATTCATAGGTGAGAAGAGACTAGGAACAGAGAAGCTTTGAGTTTTTCTACAGAAGGCACAGATCACCTCTGCATGCCTGTGCCCCAAGAAGAAGTGCAATTTTCTGTCCTGGCCTCACGAGCACCCAGTAAAGGTGGATAGAGAAGATCTTGTTAGTAAATGAGAACTCATCTATTTCACACTGGCATGGTAGCCCACACTTGGCTTTGAACAGCTGGTTAAAATTTTAGCTGATTTATTCTGACCTGCTTATATGGTACGGTCTCTTTGTTTAGTTGAGACCACTCATATTCCATGGACTTGTCATTCTGGAATTTAGGTTACTTTGTGACCTCAGCTCTCTAATGGGCTCAAGAAAAGTTATCACTTTGGAGTGTACCTGACTTTTTCTCCTTGTTAGGGTGGGTAGGAGCAGCTTTCTTTCCAGGTTTTTACATCCTAGGTGAAAGTGGGGAAAAATAACTTACTTTTATTGGAATATCTGGCACTTGTTTAGTTCTTTAGGACCTGAAAAACTATAGATAACTTTGTAAATGCATTTAAGAAGTATTTTAGGTGTCCTGCATCATTACGCAAAAAAGTAATTCTTGTCACAACAAGAAGAAGTCAAGATCCTCAAAATTCAGGAACTCACTTTCCTAATGAGCCTTTCTTAAAAAAAAAATAATGTTTTTTAATGATCATAATGTTTATCAAGAAAGAATATAGAATCAGTTCAACTGAAGGTAATTATACAAGGGCTTTATCATAATAAAAGCTAATATACAAGGGAAACAATATTGCATAAAATGTGACTTAGCCTCAAACCAAAACAAAGAGTATATTTAATATAATTTTACAAGGACCTCTGTTTAAGTTAGTCTCATCAATAAGATAGTCCCATAATATGGATCCTCAGGATCCATATTATCCTCAAATAAGTTTTGTTTGTCCTTCTTGAAAGCAGGACTGACTAGTTTGTTTTCAAGGGTCCACCAGAGGTGTAAGTTTTATACTGGTATACTTCTTATATTTAAAAATATCACTCTATTCATATGTATTTGTAATAGCCATTCTTCTCCATACTTATCTGTAGATTCTATGGCTTAAATAACAAATACCTCCTTGCCACATTTTAGTTTTATTTATTTATTCAACAAAAATACACCAAGTTCCTACTATAAGCTATATGCTAGAGATACAAAGTTGAAAGGCATAGTTCATTGCTTCAAGAAATTTACAATCTCTGTGAGACATATATTAAGATAATACAATGTGATCACTACTAATATGGAGGCATAGTCAATGAGAAAATAGAGCAATAGAAATATGAAATAATAAGAGATAGGAAATAGTAAGGATTACAGTGGGAAATCCACTGGTCCTAATGACTCTGGTCAAAGAATATTAAAATTAGTGACTAACATGAATTAAATTATTTAAGGAGTAGGAAGTATATGCCAAGGCCCAAAACACAATGTAAATGGAGAAAACTAATAATGTTTCATACTCCACTGAGGCACAAATGAAAACTTCACTTTAAAACAGGGACAATAATTGGTAAATGAGTAACAGTAGAAACAATCATAGGGAATTATAAGAAGTCAAATGAAATAAATCCAGGATTTATTTAGAACAATAAACAAATCCAAAAATCCTTTGATATCAAAGGCTAGGTGGTAGACCAGCAGCCTGATTGAAACCAGTCTAATACTCTTTCATTTAACAAATCATTGAGTGTCTACTCTCTGCCAGGCACTTTGCAAAATGTTTGGGCTACATTAGTTAACAGAACCAGGATGCTTATATTTGATGGTGCCTACATTCTGTGACAAGGAAAATGCCCACAAGGGCCATAATCAAGCACAATGTGAAAAAGGTTCTATGACGTTAATAGTTAACATGTATTAGGTACTTATTATGCACTGAGTTCTCTTCTTCTTAGAGATTTATATGTATCAATGATGTGGTGGATTTCATTACTATTCCCAATGCACTCTGCAGAATATTTAAGCACAGAATTTAGCCCTGTAGCTATATCAGGCTGAGCTTACAACTCAGTCATGATCATCAACAATCGACACAGAAAATGGAGAATAACACTTCAAAACTATATTAAAAAATTTTAATTAAAAAAAACAGAACAATCGGGCACCAAAGATCCATAGATGGGAGAACTCTCAGTTTTAGAAAGTAAAATAAAGTACCCTAGTTTTGTGTTTGGCTCACTCAGCATGTGGATTTCCCTCTGACTCCAGTGTAACAATGAAAAATAACCCAATTATAGCAACTAGAAATGCAAATCAAGAAATTCTGAGGACCTCTGAAGCATCTTGTACCATTAAGAGAGAAGAATACTGTATGTGCAGAAGAAAATTTCTGAAGGCATGTTGTTCTAAAATTACAAGAGCGTATGACATTACAACTATGAGAAAACTAAATTACACAAGAGAAACCTCCTGAATAAATATGTTGCATGTCTGCCGAAATTTAACAAACATTTCAACTCAATTCCGAATGTTGCTGTGGGGATTCTCAAATCTTGGCCAAGAGTTTCTGCCTATAACTTTGCAACCATTAGTCGTGTCTGGCAGAGTAGCTGGCACATACAGTAGAGAAGAGGAGCCTTCTGGCAAATTTGTTTGAACCGATCTGAACTTGGAAATTAAGAAAGGCTCTGTGAGTCTTACATGTCCAGAAAGAGCAATATAGCAAGTGAGAAAACTTCTACTATCTCATTCCTGATTATAGGAAAATAAGTTCAGACAGCTTTGAGGAAAATTCATATTACTTATGAGTTTCATACTTTGTGCATAAAGAGGTAGCATCATCAACTAGATGAAAAAGAAATCATGTCCTGAATGAAGAGTTGACTCTGAGCAAGGAATTTTAGAGGCTTTGCTTGCTGGGTCTCAAGTTTTTATACACTATGAATATGATAAATTAATTTAGATTATCAAGGTCTTCCCAAAAGTCAAAATAAACTAAAGACTTCCTTTCCCTGGAATAGGACTGAACCAAAAGAAAGTTTTAAATACTGCAGAGTCCAGAAATAGGACACTGATCTTTTTCATCCAATAGAATAGACACTCTTAAATCTAGGACTGTATAGTCTGTATTTACCATAGATTTTAGGACATTAATCAGTCTGCTGAAACTCTGCCCTCAACAGTAGCCATTCCATTGCCTCAGCCTTACTTAAATTTCAATTCAGAGTCAACTCTTTTTCTCTTCCTTTCAGCCAAAGTTCAGGAGCTTTGAAGGCAATCTAAGGAATAGTCTACAGATAGGTTTGGTAGTTTGTTTCCATTGAAATAAAACCTATTCATTCCTTTTTACTAGGTGAGCTTGCAAATGGTTTTCAAAAATTATTATATATTCATAAATGTTAATTAATCCAATTAATTAGTAAAATAATACTGACTCAGATCATGTTAGCATTGCCACTGTCTCTGCCTATTGCTTCTCATGTTAATAGACAGAGAAAAATTAATAGAGAGAAAATGCAAGTCTCAGCTAGCAGTAGACATAACCCAAACAATCATCCCAGAACACAGATTCCAAAAAAGAAAATAAATATTGATACTAAAATGTGGAAAAGGGTGTATTACATTTTTTCATAAGACCTATTATATGATTTGTTTTGGATACCACTTAATTTCATGGATGAAACTAGCACTGCAATCCACTAACATATTTTCCATTTTAAAATAAAAAATTTTGACCTGAGCTCTGTTAGACGGCTGCCTTCAAGTAGCTGAATTATTGAAAACAGCCTTAACATAGTCTTCCATGAAGTATGCATGCTCTTATAAGTTTGAATACATTTATTTGTAAGTTAACACTTTAAAAGTTTGTGTGCAGCTATCTCTAAATATTTATGAGTGTACTTCACCATTAAGTCAGGAGACAGGAATAAAAAACTGAAAGAAACATTCTTGAAACACATGCAAGTATCAAATTTTTTTTAAAAAGGAATGAATCAAATATTCTAATTCTTATAGCTTTTTAAAACCACTCTATTGAGGTATGATTGACTGTACTTCATTTATTCATTCACTTAATCATTCATTCATTCGTGTTTATTATTTTTCATTCTTCCTCTAATATATTACCCTAGATTAGCATTGTATTAATTTTCATTCTTCCTCTAATATATTACCCTAGATTAGCATTGTTGTCATAACAGCCTGTGTTATACTAGGAGTTGTTTTAAGAAAGTGTTACAACATGGATTTGCTGTCCCACTATTATTCTCTCTGGGAGGGTAATAAGAGGCCTATGATTAATACATAGGGCTGGTGAGAGTAGAGTACTAAGGGTATAGAAAATGTTTATCCCAATACTATTCTTCCCAACATTCACTATAAATATTATACTCATTTGTTTTGAGTCAATTATGGCCCAGTGATTTGTCACAGAATAGGATTAAGAGATGTTTGAAATTGCTAGTAAACATGGGGCTTCTTCTGTGGGGGGAAGTTCTAAAATTAGATTGTGGTGATGGTTGTACAACCCTGTGAATACAATAAACACCATTAAATTGTACACTTTAAACGGGAATTTTATGGTATGTGAGTTAAATCTCAATAAGGCTGTTTTTAAAAGATGTATTGTGGCTAGATAGCAGGAATTTTAATGACTACTTTAAGAGGTTACAGATAATAGAGTAAATTCTAATTCAGGCTTTGGAGTCAGACTGACCTGGGTTTGATTTTGGGGGGGGTGGGGAGGAGTAGAAGCACTTCCTTCCTCTACACAACTGTGGGGTTGGGGGGAGCAAGCGGAATGTATAACCCACTAACAAGTCTAAGAAAATCATCACCATCCACATTTTTTTCTTTTTAACTTCTGACCTCTTTTTTTTTTTTTTTTTTTTTTGCGGTACGCGGGCTTCTCACTGTTGTGGCCTCTTCCGTTGCGGAGCACAGGCTCCGGACGCACAGGCTCAGCGGCCATGGCTCACGGGCCCAGCCGCTCCGCGGCATGTGGGATCTTCCCAGACCGGGGCACGAACCCGTGTCCCCTGCATCGGCAGGCGGACTCTCAACCACTGCGCCACCAGGGAAGCCCAACTTCTGACCTCTTTGACCCATTTCTCTGCCCCCACCTCCAATCCCTTGCCCCTGGCAAACACCAATGTGTTCTCTGTATCTACAAGCTTTTTTTTCTTTTTCTTCTTCTTCTTTTTTTTTTTTTTTTACACTCCACATTTAAGAGAGATCATATGGTGTTAGTCTTTCTCTGTTTGACTTATTTCAGCTTAACTCCATCAAGGTCAATTCACATTGTTGCAAATGGCAAGATCGCATAACTTTTTATAGCTGAATGATATTCCATTGTATATACAGACATTACTCTTTTTATTGCATTTTGCTTTATTGTACTTCTCATACATGTGTTTTTTACAAAGTGAAGGTTTGCAGCAGCCCTGTATCAAGCAAGTCTATCAGCACCATTTTTCTTATAGCATTTGCTCATTCTGTGTCTCTGTGCAATTTTGGGTTAATTTTCACAATATTTCAAACAAAAAATATTTGTTATGGTGATCTGTGATCAGTAATCTTTGATGTTACTATTACAATTGTGTGGGCAATTTTTAGCAATACAGTATTTTTTAATTAAGGTATGTACATTTTTTAGACATAATACTATTGCACACTTAACAGACTAGACTATAATGTAAATATAACTTTCATATGCACTGTGAAACCAAAAAATTCATGTGACTTGCTTTATTGTGATACTCACCTTATTGCAGTGGTCTGGAACTGAACCTACAGTATCCCTGAGGTATGCCTGTATGTACCACAATTCTTTATCCATTCATCCATCAATGGACACTTAGGTTGCTTTCATGTCTTGGTTATTATAAATAATTCTGCAATGATGAGTGGAGTGCATATATCTTTTCTAGTTAGTGTTTTGGAAGATTTATTTCGATAAATATCCATAGGAGGAATTGCTCGATCATATGGTAGATCCACTTTTTTTTTAATGCTTTGTCTATATTTATTCATTTAATCTCCATAACAATGCTAAATTATTATCCTTATTATACAGAAAAGAAAACTGAGGCACACAGTAGGTAGAGCTGGAATTTGAATATTTGTCAGCCTGACCCCAAAGACTCTTTCATTACTCCATAATTCCAAAAATAACTGTAATATCCTAGTGGCAGATTGGGTGACAATACGAGACCAGTGGACATGCCAGATCCAAATAAATTATTGATATTATAGTCCCTGGACTCTAATATCTAATTTTGAATTTGAAAAATAACCTTGAATGCTGACTATAAAGAGGGCTTTTTACTATTTTTCTTTTAATGATAAAATATTCTTTTTTAACATATTTATTGGAGTATAATTGCTTTACAGTGGTGTGTTAGTTTCTGCTTTATAACAAAGTGAATCAGTTATACATATACATATGTCCCCATATCTCTTCCCTCTTGAGTCTCCCTCCCTCCCACCCTCCCTATCCCACCCCTCTACGTGGTCACAAAGCACCGAGCTGATCTCCGTGTGTTATGCGGCTGACTCCCTCTAGTTATCTATTTTATGTCTCGTAGTGTATATATGTCCATGCCACTCTCTCACTTTGTCCCAGCTTACCCTTGCCCCTCCCCATATCCTCAAGTCCATTTTCTAGTAACTCTGTGTCTTTATTCCCATCTAGCCCCTAGGTTCTTCAGGACCTTTTTTTTTTTAGATTCCATATTTATGTGTTAGCCTATGGTATTTGTTTTTAACTTTCTGACTTACTTCCCTCAGTATGACAGACTCTAGGTCCATCCACCTCACTACAAATAACTCATTTTCATTTCAGGTCTTACATTCAGGTCTTTAATTCATTTGAGTTAATTTTTGCTTATGGTGTACAATAGTGGTTGCATTTCACTCTTTCACATGTAGCTGTCCAGTTCTCCTAATACCATTTGTTGAAGAGACTGTGTTTTCCCATTGTGTATTCTTGGCATAAATATTTACAATTGTTATATCTTCTTGGATTGACCCCTTGATCATTATGTAGTGTCCTTCTTTGTCTCTTGTAATAGTCTTTGTTTTAAAGTCTATTTTGTTTGATATGAGAACTGCTACTCCAGCTTTCTTTTGATTTCCATTTGCATGGAATATCTTTTTCCATCCTCTCACTTTCAGTCTGTATGTGTCCCTAGGTCTGAAGTGGGTCTCTTGTAAACAGAATATATACGGGTCTTGTCTTTTGGTTGGAGCATTTAATTCATTTACATTTAAGGTAATTATCGATATGTATGTTCCTATTACCATTTTCTTAATTCTTTTGGGTTTGTTATTGTAGGTCTTTTCCTTCTCTAGTGTTTCCTGCCTAGAGAGGTTCCTTTAGCATTTGTTGTAAAGCTGGTTTGGTGGTGCTGAATTCTCTTAGCTTTTGCTTGTCTGTAAAGCTTTTAATTTCTCCATCAAATATGAATGAGATCCTTGCTGGGTAGAGTAATCTTGGTTGTAGGTTTTTCTCCTTTGTCACTTTAAATATGTCTTGCCACTCCCTTCTGGCTTGCAGAGTTTCTGCTGAAAGATCAGCTGTTAACCTTATGGGGATCCCCTTGTATGTTATTTGTGGGGGTTTTTTTCCCTTGCTGCTTTTAATATTTTTTCTTTGTATTTAATTTTTTATAGTTTGATTAATATGTGTCTTGGCATGTTTCTCCTTGGATTTATCCCGTATGGGACTCTCTGTGCTTCCTGGACTTGATTAACTATTTCCTTTCCCATATTAAGGAATTTTTCAACTATAATCTCTTCAAATATTTTCTCAGTCCCTTTCTTTTTCTCTTCTTCTTCTGGGACCCCAATCATTCAAATGTTGGTGCGTTTAATGTTGTCCCAGAAGTCTCTGAGGCTGTCCTCAATTCTTTTCTTTCTTTTTTTCTTTATTCTGCTCTACAGTAGTTATTTCCACTATTTTATCTTCCAGGTCAGTTATCCGTTCCTCTGCCTCAGTTATTCTGCTATTGATTCCTTCTAGAGAATTTTTAATTTCATTTATTGTGTTGTTCATCATTGTTTGTTTGCTCCTTAGTTCTTCTAGGTCCTTTTTAAACGTTCCTTGCATTTTCTCCATTCTATTTCCAAGATGTTGGATCATCTTTACTACCATTATTATGAATTTTTTTTCAGGTACACTGCCTAGTTCCTCTTCATTTGTTAGGTCTGGTAGGTTTTTGCCTTGCTCCTTCATCTGCTGTATTTTTCTCTGTCTTCTCATTTTGCTTAACTTAGTGTGTTTGGGGTCTCCTTTTTGCAGACTGCATGTTAGTAGTTCCCGTTGTTTTTGGTGCCTGTCCCCAGTGGCTAATGTTGGTTCAGTGGGTTGTGTAGGCTTCCTGGTGGCAGGGAGTAGTGCCTGTGTTCTGCTTGATAAGGCTGGATCTTATCTTTCTGGTGGGCAGGTCCACATCTGGTGATGTGTTTTGGGGTGTCTGTAGCTTTATTATGATTTTAGGCAGCTTCTCTGCTAATAGATGGGGTTGTGTTCCTGTCTTCTAGTTGTTTGGCATAGGATGGCCAGCACTAGTTTGCTGGTCATTGAGTGGAGCTGGGTCTTGGCATTTACATGAAGATCTCTGGGAGAATTTTGCCATTTGATATTACGTGGGGCTGGGAGGTCTCTCTTGGCTCCTTTGTCGTAAATTAAATGACCATATATGACCATATGTGTGTTTATTTGGGGGTTCTCTATTCTGTTCCATTGATCTATGTGTCTCTTTTGATGCCAGTGCCGTACTGTTTTAATTACTACAGCTTTGTAAGATAGTTTGAAATCAGGGAGCATGATGCCACCAGCTTTGTTCTTCTTTCTCAAGCTTGCTTTGACTATTCATGGTCTTCTATGGTTTCATCTAAATTTTCAGATTATTTGTTCTATTTCTTTGAAAAATGCCATGGGAATTTCAGGAATTCCCTGGCAGTCCAGTGGTTTGGACTCTGTGCTTCCACTGCAGGGAGCATGGGTTCAATCCCTGGTCAGGGAACTAAGATTCCATGTGCTATGTGGTGAGACAAAAAAAAAAAAAAAAAGGTATAATGCCATGGGAATTCTGATAGGTATTACATTGAATCCATAGATTGCTTAGGGTATTAGGGGCATTTTAACAATATTGATTCTCCCAGTCCATGAGCATGGGGTTATCTTTCCATTTATTTGTGTCTTCTTTAATTTTTTTCATTATTGTCTTATAGTTTTCAATATATAGGTCTTTCATCTCCTTGGTTAAATTTATTTCTAGGTATTATAATTTTTTGATGCAATTATAAATGGGATTGTTTCTTAATTTCTCTTTCTGATGGTTTGTTATTAGTGTACAGACATGCAATAGCTTTTTCTGTTTGTTGATTTTGTATTCTGCAACTTTACTGAATTCATTTATTAGTTCTAACAGATTTTTGATGGTGTCTTTAGGGTTTTCTATATATAATACCATGTCATCTGCAAATAGAGATAGTTTTACTTCTTCTTTTCTAATTTGGATGCCTTTTATTTCTTTTTCTTGCCTAACTGCTCTAGTGAGGACATTCAATACTATGTTGAACATATGTGGCAGGAATGGATATGCTTGTCTTGTTCCTGACCTTAGATGAAGAGCTTCAGCTTTTCACCATTGAATATAATGTTAGATGTGTGCTTGTTCCATATGGCCTTTATTATGTTGAGGTATGTTCCCTTTCTACATGCAATGTTGAGAGTTTTTATCATAAATATATGTTGAAGTTTGTTAAATGTTTTTTCTGCATCTACTGAGAGAATCATATGCATTTTATCCTCATTTTGTTAATGTGGTGTACCATATTGACTGATCTGTGGATCTTGAACCACTCTTGTGATCCTGGATCCCAGCTGATAATGTGTATGATCCTTTCAATATACTATTGAATTTGGTTTGCTAATATTTTGTTGAGGACTTTTGCATCTACGCTCATCAGTGATATTGGCCTGTAATTTTCTTTTTTTGCGGTGTCTTTGTCTGGTTTTTGTATCAGGGTAATGTTGGCCTCATAAAATCAACTTGGAAGAGCTCCCTTCTCGTCTATACTTTGGAAGAGCTTGAGAATGATTGGTATTAATTCTTCTTTGAAAATTTGGTAGAATTCACTAATGAAGCTGTCTTCTCCTGGACTTGTTTGTTGGGAGGTTTTTGATTACTGATTCAATCTCCTAACAAGTAGTCAGTCTGCTCAGATTTTCTTTTCCTCATGACTCAGTCTTGATAGGATCTTTGTTTCTAGAAATTTATCCATTTCTTCCAGGTTGTCCAATTTGTTGGTGTATAATTTTTCATAGTAGTCTCCTATGATCCTTTGTATTTCTGTGGTATCAGTTGTAACATCTCCTCTTTCATTTCTGATTTTATTTATTTGAGTCCTCTCTCTTTTTTCCAGGTGAGTCGTGTTAATTGTTTTTATCTTTTCAGAGAACCAGCTCTTAGTTTCATTGATCTTCTCTATTGTCTTTTTAGTCTCTATTTCATTTATTTCCACTGTAATCTTTATTATTTCCTTCCTGTACATATTTGACATATACAGATGAGTTTGGAGTTAAGTATACACCTGAAAACCATCACCGCAATCTATGCCATAAACATACCCATCTCTCTCAAAAGTTTCTTCCCACCCTCTTGATTTACTAATATTATTATTTTGTGTGATAAGAACACAACATAAGATCTACCTTCTTTGCAAATATTTAAGCATACAATACAGTATCATTACTATTGGCTCTATGCTGAACAGCAGCTTCTAATTCTAATTCTAAATTCAACAGTCTTTTGGTTTTAGCTCATTGCTTCCAATTAAAGGAAATTTCCAATACTAAGTTCCTTAAAAACTATACCAGAGTTTATAACCTGTTAGGAACTAGGCCAATATACAGAAAAGTAGAGTGAAAGAAGTGGAGGGATATTATGATTCTTTGCAAGGCTTAACTTAGGCAGATTCTTGTCTTGTGCCTAAATACTTAGCCTTCCCAGAAACGTGCCTTCAATGGGATTAGAGGAAACGTTCCCTGGTCCACTCTCTTTAAAAACAAGAAAAAAAGGGGGGAAATGCCCTCAAAATTATTTAATTGGGAAGGTATCAGAGAAGGAGAACTTTTCATATGTGTATATTCTAAGCAAAAAATGAGTATGATAAATCTGGTCAGAAGGATAAAATATTCCCTTGCACATCCATGATGTTTGGGGACATCAAGTATCAACCAACAGATTTTCCATTTGATTATTTGTGACTTTTGACTTAGAAAATATACTTTCCTTAAAAGCTGGTGGATATTGCTTAAGAAACACAATCTTTTGACATTTTCTCTACCATTTTCTATTTTAATAAATGAGGGGAGAAGACCAACACAGTAAAGTAATGTCAAAGTAGACTTTATATCTTGGAAACACAGACAAGGGTGAAGAGCCAAAATTCCCCCCCAAAATTAGATGAGACATATCATGCATTTCCAATATCTACAATTTGTGTTTACACTGTGGCATAAATAAAAACATCTAGTCAGTGTGATGGTGAGATCTATAACTTTCATATGTCTTAAAGATTTTTTTCTCTCTATTTTTAATCTTACAGCCATTGGAATATGTCTGGTTTCTTATTTAATTATAATTCACTTTCAAATAAATCCCACTTTTGGGAAGTTGAGCTGAAAAGTATTATGTTCACAATAAAATACTGAATTCTTCAATTCCTCTTTACAGTTCTCAGAAGATACAGGCATAATAAAGAGTTGATTTTAAAAGAAAAAACCCTGTGTAAATAAGTCTTTGTTTTATTTTTAAACTAACATAAAAATAATATCCCATAAGCATACTACCCAATAGAAGTATTATGATTTTTGTATATGCTCTTCATTGTTTTCATAAGTGCTTATTCTTCATATTGTAGTAATTGTCATATATATCAAATATTGTACTTTCTCTTTCCCACATGATGTTACATGATATTGGTGAGTATTTTTCACATTCATAATTTTTATTAGAAGCATAACATTCTACTAATTTACTTAAGCCTTTTCTCATTTGGGGTATGTATATTACCTCAAAATGTTTAACTTTGAACTTCTTTAAGTATTTTCTGGATACTTTCCAGATCTGGTAGTGGGATCCTAGGAGTATGGCAGCAAAAATGTGTAAATATCTTGTGGATCTATTACTGTGATACCTCTTTCTAGGTAAGTTTTCCTGTAGTCTCTCAGATAATTCTTTTGATGGAATGTCGGTAGAAAGTATATACCTCACATTAGCTTTGCCCAATAACGTGGGAATGTTTAAAATAAAGGACAAGCTCTCACCCCAAGAAGTGATGATAGGAGTACAGGAGTAACAGGAAAGGCTAGCTGTCATATGTCACACACAGATGTGTGGATTGTGCATAAGCTGGAAGACAGGATGGCATCAGCCTGGAAAACACAGTCACACCCTTCATGTGACTCCTTGGGGTTGGTGTTATTTACTAGTCCTGGCCTCAGTGGAACTCCTTGAATTGTGCTGACTATGGAAGGGTTTTCATCAGGGTGTGCTTTCATTCTTTGGCTTGGCACACAAGACCCTGAATCCCAGATTTGAGCTGAAAAATCTTGACCACAGAATTAGTCTCTCCCAGTTTCTAACTGCTAATACCCCAGGTGGTTACACCACCATCTGCTATGGTCACTGCCTTCTGCAAAGAGTTAGGTCATGCTGTCAACAGAAGCCAAAAGTGGGAAGAAAGATTTTAATTCAGTGGAAATGGCATTTTTTTTCTCTTTTCTTAGCTTTTTCCAGTGTTTACCAGAAAGACATTTCCTGATTCCACTGGGTTCCCTTTTTTCCACTGAATCATCACAAGCCCTTTCTTCCCACTCAGTTCTCCTAACCCACGCTTTTTAAATAGTGCATTCTTGCACCATGGTAGTGTTACAATAGATACCAAATGGCTAAGGCTTTTTCCAAAAGAGATGCTCCAATCTGCACTGTCATCAGAAATGAGTGAGATCTTGTTTCACATCACTCTTGGTAACAGGGACTTCTCTGTTTTTCCTTCCTTAGTTGAACATTAACGAATATTCTCAATGATCCAAGATGGTGTCATAATTCCTTCTGAAAATAATACATAGCAGCAATAATAAAACCTATGAATTATAGAGTGTCGGTTATATGCCTGACACTGAAATCCTCTCATTTATCCTTAAACAACCCCCCAAAATGAATAGTTTTCTTCCCATTCAACCTGTAAGGAAAGTGAGGATCCAAAAGAGTATTTGTCCACATCTGTAGCCTCAATGGGAAGAGTGGGCATGACTGAAACCGACATCTAGCTGAACTTAGTTACCTCAAAGCCACCTATGCCACACTAGCCTGCAAGTCACAACTACTGAGCCCAAGTGCCACAACTACTGAAGCTCATGTGCCTAGAGCCCGTGCTCCACAACAAGAGAAGCCACCGCAATGAGAAGCCCATGCACCACAACAAAGAGTAGCCCCCGCTCGCCACAACTAGAGAAAGCCCGCACACAGCAACGAAGACCCAACACAGCCAAAACTTAATTAATTAATTAATTTTTAAAAAAAGAAAAAAAAGAGCATATGGTTTAGGGACTTCCCTGGCAGTCCAGTGGTTAATACTCTGCACTTCCATGGCAGGGGGCATGGGTTCAATCCCTGGTGGGGGAACTAAGATCCTGCATGCCCAGCATGACCAAAAAAAAAAATAGAGAGCATATGGTTTAAACCAAATCATTCCCAATTTGTCATAAGGAAACATCTACATATTATTTGTTATCAGGTATGGGTTTTTTTCCTCTAAAGTAAATTGGTATTTAATCAATCATTACTTCAATTAAGGATACTTATTTTTTGCTTAAAATATGTAACAGGGCTTCCCTGGTGGCGCAGTGGTTGGGAGTCCGCCTGCCGATGCGGGGGACGTGGGTTCGTGCCTCCGTCCGGGAGGATCCCACATGCCACGGTAGCGGCTGGGCCCGTGAGCCATGGCCGCTGAGCCTGCGTGTCCGGAGCCTGTGCTCCGCGATGGGAGAGGCCACGGCAGCGAGAGGCCCGCATACCGCAAAAAAAAAAAAAAAAATGTAACAAAGAATGCATATGTGATGGTTAAGCTAGATTTAAAAAAAAAGAAAGGAGGAGAAAGAAAGGAAGGAAATAACAGTAAGGAAGGGAAAAATTAAATAATATTTGTTAATTTTTTATGCTAGGAATTGGTACCTAGACTCCTCATTTTTATATTGATATGAATCTTGTGAATAAGGATTATGACTCTCCCCATTTTGCAAATAAGGATGAGGCAAAGGAGATTACATCACATGCCTAGAGCCACAGAACCAGTAATTGGAAGAGCTGGGTTTGGAACCAGCTCTGTGTGTTGCCAAAGTACACATTCTTTCTTCTCTACTCTGTTGGCTTGATGATCATTACCTAATGAGATAGCATCAGTGAATATTTTTTAGTCTAATTATATGGATTGTTGAATAAAACTTTTTGCCAGTTAAAAGATCTCTAGTTCTAATGATTAGTAACTAATAATAATTGAGTGACACTTGCCCCACAGTCTCTGTGTTTTTCTGATAAATGACAAAACTAAATGTTGCCTGGACTTTTACACAATATATGACTCAAGATATTCCTGTGATTCAGAATAAAATTCAATCAATACTGAATGGGTACCAAATGGAAAGTTTAAATCACATTTTGTCACACAAGAAAACATTAGAGGGGAGCCTGAAAAGATGACATCTTGCCCTTTGATTTTGAAAAATATCCTAAAAATCATTTCAAATTCTACTCTATAGTATAAAATAGGAATGGAGCAGTCATATTACAAACATGTAAGTGTTAACAAGCAAGAAAATCAAGGTGCCCATCTTGAATACCTTGGAGAAACACAAAGCTTCACTACTATAAATTATTAAAAGAATGAAATATAGGGCTTCCCTGGTGGCGCAGTGGTTGAGAGTCCGCCTGCCTCTGCAGGGGACACAGGTTCGTGCCCCGGTCCGGGAAGATCCCACATGCCATGGAGCGGCTAGGCCCGTGAGCCATGGCCGCTGAGCCTGCGCGTCCGGAGCCTGTGCTCCGTGGTGGGAGAGGCCACAGTGGTGAGAGGCCTACATATCGCAAAAAAAAAAAGAATGAAATACATGCATGAATAAAGCAAAGTTCTGAATCCTTGGGCAGATCAATTTTAAATTAGTTCAGTAAGGGTCTTAACATCTGCCTGATTGCATTGTTTAAAGAATGAGTGGAAACCATTCAGCTACTGGTTGCTTTGTTGTTGTTTTCCAAATGTGTTGACGACTTACCCATTTGGCTACAATTTTTTCAACTGCCAAAAAAGTAATCAATCTAAGACCTTGTGTTAGATTTGTGACTTTGTTGTGTCTTTTCTGCACATCCACCGCACTTCTAATAATAGAATCCATTATGGGCTCTCCATTGGAAAGCCCATTTCTTGTGATTTGGGTGGGGTGAACCTGTCTGTGGCCACATGATGATCCTATGACTCACAGCTGGCCACTCAGAATACTCCATCCCTATCGTAACCACAGTGATTGGATGAGTTCGTGATCTAATGAAAGCCAGTCAGAGTATTTGATTGGATTGAGTCTTTCTTCCTTTTAGTCAAAACTCAGAAGGATAGATAAATTCTTGGGGCTTCCTTTCCTCTCATGTTGAGACCAATAGGAAAATAGAGCAAAGGGATAGAGAAACAAAGCTCTAAGGACACTACTTGAAACCCTGAATCTACCTGTACCTGAAGTAGATCCATCCTTGGATGGATGACTACAGATTCCAAAATAGTCCCCTTATTTTGCTTAAGGTAATTTGAGTTGGAGTTCTGTCACTCGAAACCAATAGATTCCTCACTAATAAAAGTGTAATATTATTTTCTAAGTCACTCTAAGCTACTGTGCAGTATGTCTTTTTACTTTTGGTCAACTATCAGATAATATGAAGCAAGACCAAATCAAATGGCCAGAATCATTAAGGATATCTCAGTTTTCTTTTCAACAATACTTCTGAGAGCCTGGAAAGAAAACCAATGTTCAATTTGATTCAATCACACTGTCACAGTAACTATGGTCTTCTACATAGTACTCAGTTAAGTTCATGCAAATTCTTTCTATATCATAAAACTTTGGAATAAAAAAAGGATGTTGGAGTGCCTCTTCCTCTGTCCACACTTTAGACATAAGAAATCAGAAGTCTGATAATGTAAGTGAATTGTCCAAAATCATACAGCTAGTTAGTTATGGTGTTGGAACGAAACTACAATCTGCATCCATAATTTACCAGAAATTATAAAATTATGCCAATTACAGTATTCACGTTATTCTGAGATGAAGTGACTATAGACCCCACCAGAATATTATCATTTTAAAAATCAGAAATTTGCTTAGTAAAGCACACAAGTGATCCTGCTTATTTACCCATTAGGGTATCATTAATTCTTCTGAAATGAGGATGTACTAAATGAGCCAAAATTCTATTAAGAACACACAATAATAAATGACCTGAAATGATCTCTTTGTAATTCTATTGTGTTTTCCTTATAAATAACTGCCAGACAGAAGAGGGTAAAAATAATGATATTCAAATGGGAACCAGTAAATGTAAATTCTATTAGTTACGAAAGCTGCATTATAATCTGAGTGGGAAAAAAATGCTGATAAAAAAAAAAAGGTTTTCTTTTGGCTAAGATGGCTTCATCATTCTTCCTCAGAGTTGATAGGCCAGATCTAATAATAATAACTAAGTTCCAAAAACCAGACAATGCATTTAGAGAATTCTAACAATCAAACAGCATTTTTGACCAAGTTATTAGATGTCCCTGGTTGGATCAGCAGATTTTTTTCTCCATATCCTTAATTCATATTTTTTAAAAGTGGAGGCCTCCTATTACTGCTCCAATAGGCATAATTATTATAAAATGTTTAGTATGCATTTGTGGATTTTTAAATTAACCCTCTCATCTTCAGCCAAAAAATCCTATTAAACCAAAAGTGAACTAAGTATTTTCTTTTGGAGTTGTTACATAATTACATAGAATAAACTTGTAGCCCTAGAAAGTGAACAAAGAAAAGACCCGAAATGAGCACAAGCAAACAAAAGAACATCAATGGAATAAAGAGAATTTAAAAAACTAAAATAATATCCATTTAAACACCTCTTCTGCAGCAATTTTTTAAACTATTTTAACTATTTTATTAAAATATAGTTAATCTTATTGATCAATAGTCACAACCTATTTCTAGCAGGCTAAACTAGCTCAAAATGAGCTGTTATTTTTGCTTTATATTTGCAAAAAGAAAATGCAATTTTATAATAAAATGTTATATTACATTTTTAACACATCTCAGCCAACTTTTGAAGGAGTAAATTAGTGAATGATATACCCATAGAATTATAATGACTACAGGTCTAAATAATGATTTTTGTTTCAACTGTAATCATATCATTTCTATAGCAGCAAGACATTTGCTGCTATAATGATTAATCAGCATTTATAAAATAGCTAGATTAGGCTTTTTACAATAGTTTCTTTCTTAAGTTCTGGCTAGAACACTCCCAGCAGACAGGCAGACATGAATGCTAGCCCCAGAAATCTGTCTGTTTCCCAGTTTCCCAGCTTTGCCTGCCCCCACTCCCTACTGTCAGGCTAATGAATCAACTCCTCACTCTGGTTCCTATCTGGTCCTCTTTGCCTCTCACTCCCAGGAAGTTTACAAATACTATTCATACCTTCAAAATAATACACACAGACTTTCCATTTACACCATCAATTCTCTCAGTACAGAAAGAGAATCATTTAATCTCGTGACTGTTCTACTCACCAGGCTGGCAGAGGAAAGTTGGTAAGTGGCTAGTTCAATATGCTCTGTGTACAAGTTCTTATTCTTGGTTATTACCATTGATCTTCATGTACAAAACAGCATGCAGGCTATAACCCTGCTGCTTTTGACATGCTCCCTCCCAGGTCCCTGCATCTAGGAAAACTGTCCTGCCTTCTTCCCACTCAGAATCTTGTGGCTGTAGCCTTCCATGGTTCTCTAGACAGTGGGGTTCTTAGGGTCAGCCAGACTCTAGGACAGCTGCTTATTGTTACACGGGGCCCTAAACTGGAAGAAACAAAGATAATCCAAAGAGAGGAGATTTCAACAAAAAGTTTTAAAGAGACACACACTTTTCTCTCACTGGTGACATGCTGCTATAAATCAGAGGACTGAAATGTGAAGGCGTGCTGGGTCCAGTGATGCTACTTTAATGTCAACATGCTCCTGATGCTGTTTTGCTGCTGCCCATTTTTTTTTAAGGAGTAAGTCTTCCCACACACTGTAGTTTTAGTTTTAAAGTGCAAATAAATACAAGATCCAGTCACTGTTTGGATTCAGTGTTTTCACTTGGAACCAGTGCCTTACAGATTATGACATGCAGCACACAGAAAATGGGATTAGAAAAGGTGCTGTGGCCATAGGGTTGTCCTCGGGCTGTAGAACGCAGGGAAAGCCCTTCATTATTCTCCCCTCAGAATGAGGAAGCTCAGGATAGCTATGTGTCACCTCTAATGTCATCGTCTCCCTCTCAGGCTTTGTCTCCCTGTCTCCCTCTTCCCTTCACTGTCTCTCCTCCTTCCCCCCACCCCTCCTCCTCTCTCTCCTTGGTTCCCAGGACCAAAGGAAGGCAGAAGAGCCTAAGAGTGGATCCACCATTCCCTAATGAATTAATAACCATGCCCAGCCTCAACGCGAGCCAGAAAGGACGGTTCAATTCCAAATAGAGTGTGAGGAATCATTAAAAGATGTGCACTGAAAGTCAAAGAATTGGGGTTTTATTATTGTTATTGCTGCGAAAGCCGCTAAAATATTTAGGTTTTAAAAAGAGGGCTTCAATAAATGTAACATCAATCAGCCTTCATGTCAGCTAATTTTTAAAAATACACTAAGAAAATTTACAACGGAAAACAAAAAGAAATCACTGTTTCTATCCGATACGTAAAGTTAGGGCGAAGGGCTATCAATACGGATGTGGCATAGAGGAATGCCTAAGAGAAAAACAAAATGACGTTTGAAATTATAACCAAATCGCCTAAATTAAGAAGTGGTCACTTAGGTTTTATCTAAATAACTAGATAAGAGCTTTGTCGTGACCAAGTTAAATAGCATATTTTCCTTTATAATCATGCTGATTGCAGTTCTTGATATTTGAGACACAGATTTACTAGGAAAGATAGGAAAATAAAACATGAAATAAGCCAGCATGTAATTTCATAAATATATACAATTCCCCATAAGACGAGAGAGTCTCAGTTTAGTTTTCTAGTTCGTCACTGCTTCTCCTGCATAAACAGACCCCTCCACGTGGATGGAAAGGTAACTTCTATAAGGTCTCTATTTCCAGTAAACAAAAGACGCTCTGCCACACAGCCTAGGATTCACTGAAATGGGGGCTCTTTGGGCAATGGGGTTTGAGGAAAGTATTCAGCAAATAATATTATTCATCCAACATCACTTTCACTTCCTTTCTGAAGCTCTTGTTTGGAACTGCTGTTTGATTTGGGTGACAGAAATTGGGTGTAAAGTAAGGAAGAAATTCTGATAAAGACAAGCTAACCAGAAATGAAGATCTCAGGCAGGTACTCACACACACACACACACACACACACACACACACACACGGCACAGCTGTGCACTCTGTACACTCTTTTGCTCACTGTTTACTACATGAGGGCGCAAGATAGTAAAGAACTGTATTCAAATGGTCAATGTATAATTAAAGTTGTTTTATCAGTCATCTAAGTAAATGTAAAATCATCAAAAAATAAACTTTCTACTTGTAAACTCAGACTTACTAATTACAATGCTAGGATAAATATTTTACACAATTTAATACAAAGCCCCATCAGTTTTATTCCTAAGTTTAAAAAAGTGGCACTACTTTGAAGCAGATTTATACTGCTGCTGATTAGCTGATGTAAAAAGAAAAAATAGGGTCAAATTTTTCCTTCCAAAAAGACATCTGTTAACCTGATTTTGAAGCTCAAGCAAGTGGGGTGGTGGTGGGGGGGAATTCTAGGTGATTCCAAAATGCAGACCAGCATTTGCTCATTCATTGGTCCAAATTTAGGTGGAAAGGTTTTGTTGAAAGGAAATGGGCACAGACCCACCAACCCAGCAATCCTTCTGAATATATTCCTTCACAGGTCCACAAAGGAGTATGTATAGGGATGTTCACAGAAGCATTGTTTATGATTGCAAATAGAGGAGGAAACACAATATCCATCTCTGGGAATGGTAAAATATCAAGTGTGCAAACCATGAGTACGAAATCAGAGGCAGAACTCATGAGCTGGACTTAACATTTAGCAACATAGAAAGAGCTCAAAAACATAATGCTTAATTTTTTAAGCAAGAAATTAAATGAGATTTATAGCACAATACCATTTATATATATCTAAAAGACACTCAAAACAATACTGTATAATTTCAAGGGTATGCTTAACTTTGTGTACTTCTATAATTTTATTTATTGTATATAATTTTTATGTGTGTGTCTAGACACACACACATATACATGGCAAGAATTGCAAGAACATAACATTAAGTAGAGATTGGGGACCACACTGGAAAACAAAATGAAACAAAAGAGAGACTTGTTCCAGCCAATCTACAACATAGTAGGCTATGAATGAGGACCATGATTGACTCAATTCTGTGTACTTGACAAAAAAGAAAAAAAAAAAGAAAGAAAAGCACAAAAGACTTTGGAGCCATAGTTATTGACACTGCACATTGGGATAAACCAACATATCTAAAAAACCAAACATATCTAAAAATAAAATTCATATAAAGGGAAAGAAAATGATTTGTATAGCAAAAAATTATAGATTGGTGGCATCCTTAAGCTATAATATTTACAGTCAAGTACAATTTGGAAATCTTAAAACTCATACTGAAAATTATTTATTTGGCAAATCTATTTATGGGTCTGATTACATTTAAACACATGAAAAAAAGAAAATCACAGTAAGGAAAAACCATCTGATGAGTTCACTGTAGCAACAGTGCTCACCACTTGGATGTGATTAAAAAAATCAGAGTTATCATGGCAATGACCTCCACCACCTGGAACAGGTAGTTACATCAGGCAACAGTGTCATGGCTGTGCTACATGTTGTGTGTATGAGTTGAGCAGCTGAGAAAAAGCAATTTTTATATGTATATATACATGAAATTCTGTCTCAATGATCTAGCTGAAGTGAAACAGTGAGGTTTTCTCTGCATGAAGACTATGTCATGTCTCAATTCACTTTATATGGATCAGACGTAGATACATTGCACATTTTCTGATAAGAGTTTGCAAACTTCTGTTAAAGGTAAACTATCGTGTTAAAGACAACTACTCAGAGCCATTCAGAGTGATCCATAATAGTTATCCAACCAGATGCAAATACGGAAACCAGAAAGAGTATCTCTATGACTTTTATCATTCTAACATCTTTGAAAATACTTTATTATTTCAACTTCCAATAAAAACATGTACATATTGATTATATATTTATAGTTATATAATCAAAGCTGGGAGACTATATTACTCAGATAACAGAAGTAATATTTTAAATGTTTTGACCACCTATGTCTTCACTGCTAAGGAAGTTAAATTAAATAATATACAAAAATGGCTGGTACTAATTTGATTTTTCAGCAAATAAAACTTGAGAACATCATCCATTTTTAAATCCATTATCTCTACTCATCTTACCGTTACTTAAAATATTGGTTGCATGAGAATGTCTTGGGAAGTTACTGAAACCACACAAACGAAGTTCATTCTTATAAGTATAATAATAAGTTATTTGAGGGATAAGCCAAGCCCATCAACCATATCATCATCTCAACATTATTAAAAATTGCTGAAGTGAGAATTTTATCCTCAAAATGTTATACATAGGAAGTCACAGGAATCAACAACTATGAGAGTTGACCAACAAACTAATACTCCCAAAACCATCACTCTAAGCTAGATATGGGACATTACACAATAAAAAAAGAATATACAGCAAAATGCACCACCTAAAAAGTATCAGAGACACATAAGCTTCAAAATGTGTATTCTTAGGATATGAGAGCTAAGTTCCGGTAACCATTTGTTGACAAAAACACACAAAAAAGTATCAACACTCCAGAGTATTCATCCCACCATCTCAAACAAAGCATTCATTTGACAAGAATTATAAATCAAATCACCATATTCATAAGTGGCTGTAAAGCCATATTTTATGCCTTGGCACTATGTAGATGAAACCACAGTTAGGTGAATTAAAAATTTGTTTCCTATTGTCTAACATTTCCCCTGTTATGAGATTGTCTACAAATGGTGAGGAAGAAAAATTTAGAAGATGTATTACACACTATTTTTTTTAAAGGCTATAAAATTTTGCACAGACCAAGCAAGTCCTCAGATAGTTAAACGGTCACACCAGAGCGTTTATCTGAAATTTCTACAATAAATGGTCACCTTGAAAGGTTTTTTTTTTAAATACTGAGAAGTACTAAAAAAATTTTGTTGGTTTTTTTTTCCCTCTCCCCTTTGCAACAGAATGAGGGAATGAAACATTTTTCTTGGACACTGAGGATAATTATAACTAATCATCTCCTTCTCCTTGGAGCAACATTCGTTGACGTTCCTTCATTTTAGGGTGGCTGGCTGACACAATTCAAATATAATTACTCTTCTTGCATGATAAACTCCAGCACCGTGAGCAAATACAGTATGTCTCATTGTCAAGTATGGCTAGACAGCAGCAGTGTAATATAGACCTTTCAAGCCCTGGTGTAGCCCCCTGCCTTTGAAATCTGTGCGAGATGACAAAACTGACTTTCATTTCCCTTGGACTTTCTCAAGGTATCCTTATTAAGAAAAAAAAAAAGCCTAAAACCCATAAATTTAATCTACTGCCTGCCAATCACAATGGTTTCTGCTGTCAGACACTCATGATACATAACCACAATATTTAAATGTTATTGTTTCATACAAGAAGAAAATGTTGCTCATGACTATCCTAAATAGTCATGTGACAATTCAGTGCGTTTCCTTTGTTTGCCTCTTCACCGCCAAACAATAGCAAGAGCAGGAAACCTGCAACCAATGGACCAATTGTGGAAGGAGCTATACAATAATAAACGCTAAAGGAGATCATTTTTCCTAACTACCTTGTAAGAGACAATTGCATGATAAGAGAAAGTGTGTTTCCTAACATGTATTTCATTTCAGATTTATAGTGACACTTGCTATTTTATTCTCAAATGACTTCTAATTTTTAAAAAACCAAACTCATAATCGGATGATCACTGGAACACAACTTTCACCAACTTTTGAAAAATAAATAGGAAAAAATAGCATCACATAGTCATGAATGTTGAGTTGGGGAAGGCACAAAGGCTTGAAACTTAAAACGAAACTTAAAGTGACTTTCCCTAATAAAACGTCTGTGTTTTACAAGGAGATGGTGGTCTCTTTTGGCGGACCTGATCTACAAAAGAGTTTAATTTGTGTTTTCCAGGTTATTGGTAAGTAACTTAAGTCCAAGTTCCCATAGTGTGCTTTTTTTTCTTTTTTAACCATGCATACACTTATTATAGCTGGCACTTTCTAATAATGTCAGTCAGCTGCTGCAAGTACAATGGTCGAGGGTTCCAACTCATTTCATATATAGCTTCCCTTCAATTACAGCTAGCCACATATATTCAATCATTTCTGAGGGGCTAGAGTGGATCCTTTCTCCAACTGAGTTGTGTAGTAGGATTCTTCCTATTTTGGAAGCAAAAATTCCAAATATTTGCTCATATACGTAGAGCGAAACAAGGTGTCGTTTTCAATTTGATATAACTTTGTTTAGATTTTACTGTTTCATATCATGGAGGAATGGAGGCCAGGGGATGAGGTGAGTCAAAATGTTTTCCCACCCAAGAAACAAGAGAGTCTCATCACTGGAATCTGATTCTTCATCTAAGTCTATCCATGGCAAATCAAAACAGTTGATGGCTACTTTATATAGTTTTTGGAAGGTCAAGGAATAAAGAGCCAATGGCCTGTAGTCTCCATGGCAGCCTGAGAGAAACATGAAGACAGTGATATGGTGTAGTTGTATTTACAATGTTATACAATTCAGAGAAAGAGAGTTCTTATACACTAAGAAAAAAACGCATGTAGAATTGGATGGGCCATAGTGAAACGCTGTCCTAAAAAATAGTAGGTACAAATTACATTTGGTTTTTCACTGTAATTCAACAAGGGACAAAATACCGACTTTGTATTTCTGGCTATCCACAAAAATATGTTTTTCTTAAAACCGCTAATCAGAACATGTGAAAGAAAGCCATATAGTTTACCATGTTAATGAAAACATAGCTCTTTGGGGCTAGTAGGCCCCATCAAAAATTAATGGCTTTCTTTTGTTACGGACAAAGCTTGCACTGAAGCCTTTTCAATAGCAGTCCCATTTTCAACTTAACCTTTTCCTTTCCTTAGGAAACAGGACTCTACCACTCTGAAAGCCATCAGACCCACTGTTATGATTCAGGACATTCACCTGATCCATAATATTTGTCTCTTGGAAGCATCTATGCATAGACTTCTTTGGTTATGCTGCCCCAGTACAGAAGGCATTTAGAAATCTAGACCAAATAAATAGACAAACCCTACTATTAAAAAAATTATAAATTACAAAACACACCTACTTTAATATTCTTCTTTAAAGTCTAGTGAAAGAAGTAGGAAAGAGACATGAGTTTGTGACCTAACTCTTTTATCTGTTCCTCACTATCAAACACACTCAGTCATCCCTCTGCTGCCCACGTAGCTTAGTCCTAAACCCTAATAAGCAACTTCACTCAACTAACCTACCCATAAACAGTCTAAAATTCAGCAGTTTGAACTAACTCGAACTGGTTATATAAGTGCATCCCAAGCTCCAAAATAAAATAAAAACAAACCAAACAAGAACAGATGACTGAGACATTTGCATTTGGTTTGCCATGTTGCTTCTACTCAAAAGCTGAAAAATTCCTTGCCTCGTGTATTTAAATATGCATCAGCTCAGAAGAAGTTACACAATGTTTCCATCAGCAGAAGATGTGGCACTTAGAGAAAGCATCAGGAAAATAAAAACTACAGACAAAATAGGGTGTATTTGCATATTTCACTTGAAATTAGGCTATGTTGAAGCATATTGGAAACTCATATGCATTGGATGTCAGCTGAGTTACTTTTCTTTCCCCCCAAGGTGACATTGGTGCTTGTCTTACCAAATATGATGCAACTGACAAGTGTTTTCATGTAAGGAAGATATATGCCTCCCATCACCTTGTCAAGCTGAGTGAAGGCAAACTCCAGCACATCCTTTCACAAGTGATTAGGTGGTCGGAGTCATTAAAAGTCATAAAGTTAGACTGCAGCAGTGTGCCATGCATATATATGAACTCATCCAAAGCTCTCCTCCTTGAAATAGGTGATAGCTCTCAACTTTGCCTCTGACCGAGTCATAAATTCCTGGCTGAGCTCTCTTTCTCTTAGCATACCTTTGAAATTATACTGAATGGTAAATGCTGCTTTGGCCTGTCTCATTGTCTCCTGCTTTCCCAGCCAAACTTCTAACAACTGGAGGTCCAAACATCTGATTTTGGTTCACAAACACAAAGTAAACAACCAGATTGTCATTACTTCTTCTTCCACACCCCTTTTTAAATGTTCAAAATACTTCAAAAACTCTTGTCAATCAGCCTACTTTAAAAATTTCTGAAAGGGCAACAAGAAAAAGAGTGGTATTATTTAACAATTCCATGAGATGAAGAGATTAAGGCACAGATTGTTGAAGTGACATTGCCAAGAGTCTGGACCATATGGCTAATCAGGAACTTAGAACAAAGTTTAAATTCTTAAGTTATAGCATTTACAATCTTCCTACTTTCAGCCTTATCATTTCTCAGTAAGTAAATATGATTTTCTATAAATCTGATTTTAGAGGTACCTGAGACAACATGAATTTAAAACTTTTTAAATGTATCATTTGACTCAGCAACTCCACTTCTAAGAAACTGTCTTAAAGAATTAGCTAAGTGTATGAGCAAAAAAATGTACACACAAGATGTTCAATACATCATTATTTATAACAATTAACAGTTACAAACACCCAAAATGTCCCAAAATAGAAGATACACTTGAGATTCTTCAATTAAATATTATAAATAAAAAATATATTTCTGAAAATTTTTTAATGCTAAGGAAATGATCATGAACTATTGTTTATGAAGAAATCAAAATGCAATACTTAAGGATTTTAACTAGGTTAAATATACATACATGCATTGGAGAAAGGACCAGGAAAAATACAACAGAATGCTAACAAAATTTACCCCTATGCTTAGGAATTGCAGGCATTTCTAATTTTCTTTTTTAAAATCTGTATGGATTTTCTAAATTATCTACAATGAGCATTATTTACTTTCATAATTAGAAAAAGAAAATAAAACGTTAAAGTTCCTGAGTGGATGCAGAAGAAAATCTGACATAGTGGCTGATGCATTTTTTAAGACATGGTACCTGAATGGATCTTGATGGATCAGAGTGCCTTTCCTAGAATAATTTCATACCCCTATAAATGCCTAGAATTTTGTTCATCCAGCACAGATTGGATGTAATCATGACTGAATAGGGGACTTCCCTGGTGGTGCAACGGTTAAGACTCCACACTCCCAAGGCAGGGTGCCCGGGTTTGATCCCTGGTCAGGGAACTAGATCCCACACGCATGCCACAACTAAGAGTTCACATACCACAACTAAGGGTTTGCATGCCACAACTAAGTAGCCGATGAGCTGCAACTAAAGAGCCCACCTGCTGCAACTAAGGAGCCCACCTGCCACAATTAAGGAGCCCACATGCTGCAACTAAGGAGCTCATCAGCCACAACTAAGACCCAGTGCATCCAAATAAATAAATAAATAAACATTTTTTTAAAAAAGAGATTACTGAATAGAGTGGTGAGGAAGGAGACAGAATTTGGAAGACTTTAATTTAAAACACCCCAACTTTAATAAAACAATTTGGGCTTTGAGCTCTGCAGCAACTTCCCTTGGGCTAATTAACTAGACATAAATCAACTGATTTCAGACTTCACAAAGGTCAGTAAAACAAAAGTTTTTAACCATGAGACATTTAAAAAGACAAAAAGCCAAGACCAGGAAGCATGTGCCCTTGTGTAATCTCTTATACTGCATTTTCCATTGTTCACAGCCAGTAACCAAGCATAAAACGGCCCATGTTATTGACTGTGTTAAGATGATAAAAACAGAAGTATCTTTGTGCCTACCAAATAGAACATACATTATAAGAATGTGATTCTTTTTACCAAACACATGAATTTAATCATTAGGCCCATAGTCATCATCATTATATGGAGCAGTTGTTTAAGTAATTCTTGCTCAGTACTCTCTAGTTGAAGTGTTTTAAATATTCAACATATCCAGTATGTGACTCAGAAACTTTTCGATGAGAGTAGGTTAGAAAAAAAGGAGGCTAAGAAACAAAACAAAACAAAACAAAACTCTGAGTCCTTTGTGTCAGGTCAACAGCTCTTCTCCTCAGGGCCCCCCTCTGGGGTGCCACTGACCCAGGAGGACACCATTTTGATTTCCTGCCCACACACACTCTGCTCCTACCTCTCTTTTAGGACAAAGAACCAGAAGCCCTTCAGGAACTTTGCTGCTGGTTCTCATATAATCTCAACATTTAAACAACCTCTACAAAAACAATTTATTAAAAAAATAATTTGTTACCAACAGAAAGACTTTCCCTTACTTATCATTAATAAAAGCTATATTAAAATCCAGCTTATAAGAAGGTCCTAGGAGTCTGCTTCCTCTTCTCTCTGTTCATTCACTTTGAACCACAGGGCAAACAAGTAATGAAATCAACAGAAGCAGAGCTTCAAGGATGAAAAAAAGGAAAAGAAATAAATTTCTTAGATAATCAAAAAGATGAACAATCAGTCCCTAAAAAATTCAAGTTAGTAATACAGTTAATGATTCAACTTAATAATATAGTTAGTGGTTAATATAATTAATGGACATTTCCTTATTTTAATGTTTTTACTATATTCCTCATTTGAAAATCGATAAATACTCAAGGCAGAAAAATTTGTAAAATAAATAAAAATATAATGAAAGAAAGAAAATGTTCTGAAATACTACCAAGAAATAACTATTATTAGGAGTTTGTTGTTTTTTTGAGCCTTTTATATATAAACAGGACTTTAAATGCATAAATGTATTTCATTATATATGTGTGCCACAATTTATTTAATCATTCTCAATTGTTGAACATAGGATATGTAATGTTTCACTGCTATTAACTCTGATGAAAAATTCTGGGATATCAATCTTTCTGCATATTTGTGATTTTTTTTTCTTTTTAGAGTAAATACAAAACAGTGAAATTATGGAGTTCAGAGAGTATGAGTTTTTAAGGCTTTTAAAATATATTTTTGAATAGCCCTCCATAAATTTTGTACCAATTTACACTCCCAAGAGCAATGTTTGTGAAAATGTCTTTCAGAATAGTCCCGCTAGTCTTCTTTGTCTTAAAACAATAGGTTAGCTACCAAAAAAAGGTATAATAAAAGCTGAAACAGCATCCTATCTGTCTAGAAATTATTTATGCCTTCTCACACACTCAAAGAGAGTGCATATGTTTATAGTGAGGACAATATTCATCTCAAATGACTGCACTGACAAGGCCACACATATCCAAGTATTCCTATCTGAATGAAGCGGCACAAGGAAATGCAATTTGGATTTATTGCATCACTAGCCTTCTGAGTTTTAAAACCCTATTGTTTGCACTCTTCTGAATGACTTAAGAGTCAACAAGGTAGTGGCATTAGCTAATTCTTTGTTTTTTACATCGTACACATAGAATGCACTCAATCAACCTACAAAAGATAAGATTTAAAGGGGTAAAAGACAGGCTCACTAGTCAGGCAGATATCAGACACTAATGTTCCTCAGAGCACAGCTTCTGGGTGTCAAAAAGCACCAGAGAATTAGAGGGTGCCAAGATGGTAGGATTTTATTTCATAGGAGAGAAAATTTGGAGAGAGTGACCAAGGAGAAAGCAATGAAAAGAAGGGAATGGCAGGGAGTGAAGGTCACATCAGTGCAGCCAACCAGGAAGAAGAGGTGAGCTTTCCATGGATGAGGTTCCTAATTTGAAATATACCCCAAGTTATCCTCTTGTGCCCAGGACCCCCCCACGAAGGTGTTAGAGTAGAGCTTTTGCTGTCTCTCCTCAGTCTCCCCAGAAGCATTTACATTATTTCTCTCACTAGGTGGTCATCACTACCCTTGGGTGACATCTCAGCCACTCTCTAAGTTACAAAACTAGATGGATGCATCACAGATATGTAGCTGCAATGAACGAGGGCCCTGAAGTACCTCTGACGATCAAATACGTCTGAGGGGATTCCTAAGACATGATTTTCTTACCCACAGCATAGATACAGATTGTCCCTACTGAATCAAAGGCAGTCAAATGATAAACAAAACATTTGGATAGGTTTCAGGGCCCCTGGCCATCAACAGAAATGCTCCAATTTGGGATGCCTTGTTAACTGACCCACGTGATGTGAAAACTACACCAGAACTTTTCTAAAACTTCTGGGGGTGATTAAAACCTTTTGGCTGGATATTTCTGAG